>NC_139565.1:38105278-38364283 GCF_965112155.1 Podarcis liolepis
GCAGGTGGTTTTTCTGTAAAGTCTGCCTGTCAGTCTCACCCCTCTAATGACAATTAATTCATCAACTAAAGTTTTAGTGGATTAATCAGTTTACTGCTTAAATCTATGAAAATTTTCAAGCTGCATAAAGAAAGGAAAAATGAAGAAACCCCCATAGTGCCTTCCAATTTATTTAATCTTTTGTGATACTTATTGCCTGGCTTAAAATCATCACACTCATTTGTATAATTTTCCTTATCCTGCAGTGTGGTTTTTGTTCTAGTACAACCTCACCAAGTGTCCCCGAGACCCCTCTGGGGACAGTGATCCCCAGAGGTGGGGATTTGGGAAATTATTGTCAGTGGGCGGCTACCAGGACAATGGGCCTGATCCTTGCAGTATATCAATAAAGCACTGAGCCATAAGATGCATTCTGAGATTAAACATTTTGTTTTGGTCTGGTGTTTATGTAAAATATAATAGCACCATCTCGCAACTTCCTGACCACTTTATTTAGATGATTGTGAAACTTTAATATTTCAGAGCCAATTGGATGGATTCCTAGATGTTTTGCAAGAAAGATCTTTGAAGATCGAGGGGTTTGTCAGTGAGATTGAGGCTCTGTTTAATTCTCTCGAGGTAAGTGTGTGGCATCTGCCTTCCTTCTCATTTGTTGAGAATTTATTTGTTGAGAATTTATTTTTGTTGATAATTTTTTTTAAACAATCATTCAACTGGATGGGCCACGATATGAACATAACATTTTCTTTCTATGGAAGAGGTGACTTTTAACAGCATGCAATGGACACAAAACTCATTCCAGCTTTGTATGAAACATTCCATCCTTCTGCCTTTCGGAAGCTGGTTGTCAAAGAGACAAACTCAGTTCAAATTATTTCATTGAATCCTCTGAATTTCTGGTTTCCTTTGCATTTCTGTGGCTTTATACTACTGTTTTTAGATTCTGTATTGGTATTCGTGATATTGCTTATTGTTTTTATGTTATATATCGCTTAGAGATTTTTAAAATATTAAGCAGTTTTCAAATAAATAGATAGAACTACTGAAGGGTTCAAGTCAACCATCAATCTTTTAGCCCAAGGGTGGGTGGTTTTTCTCTCTCCTGCCAAGCCTTTCGTTCCCTCAGGTCTAATCTCTTGAGAGCTACATGACAGCAGTGGGCAGGGCAGGAACTGAAAGTGAGTGTGGCCATCCTTTTTTTCTCCCTTATTTTTAACCACACACTTTTCGGATTCTGTCATGCCCTTCCTCTCCTCTCTTCCTCCCCATCACTCTCTCACTTTGCCACCTCCCTTTCTTTCTTTCTTTCTTTCTTTCTTTCTTTCTTTCTTTCTTTCTTTCTTTCTTTCTTTTCTCAGACCATTAGTTCAACTTTTCTGAATCAGACCATTAGTTCTACATTGTCTGGCAGCAAGCTCTCCCAGGTCTCAGACACAGATCTTCCCAGTCCTGCCTAGTCCCCGAGACCTACTCACTTGTCAATCACCTGACATCACTGTGTGATTTCCCTTTCAATCGTCTATAGTCTCTGGGCTGAACTAAAAGAGACCCTCTTTGTGAACCCCATGGAAAGCTGTTGCTAGTCACCACTGAACAATCTAAGCAGGGAGAAGTGGCCCTGAAATCTCCAGTGCTCAGGAGAAAAATTCACCAATGAATTTTATTTTGTTCCAACATCTGGAATTTTTTTTTAACCTCTAGGAAAACTGTAAGGAAAAGGAGCAGCTTTTGGATGAGCAAAATGAAAGCATCATCAAGACTGTGATAGGGCACCATGACAGAAAGCAGCAGAGCTTTGAGGAAGTAAAGAATGCAAAAATGGACTATCTTTATGAACAGATGGTTAATTTTCAAGAATACATTGATACAGCAAAGGACACGTTGGAGGCGATCTTAAAGGAAACTGAAGAAATGGATGATTTTGTTTTCCTAAGTGTGAGTATAAAATTACACTTAATGCTGATAAAAATTGTGCATTGTGCTGAAAAAATATATATACACAGAATATATATCCTACCCACATAACAAAGGAATAGAATCTATGTCCATTTGTTCTAAATCTACGTGCAAATGCTCATAGACCCATCACATAACTGGGATAGAAATTATAGGCTGCAAACCTATATACACACTTACCTGGGAGACTATAGAGGCTTAGGCTTCAATCCCTACCTAAGAGTAAGCCCTATGGAACACAGCAGAACTTACTCCTGAGTAAATGCACATAGGAATCCACTGTCAGGTTCCAATTCTGTGCACTTACCACTTAGTAAGGCCCACTGAGGAAGAGAATCACAAAAATGGGATTGTGCTGTTGGGCTCTAAGGTAGTGACCCTAGTTCAGTGCCCTTCCCCCCATGGACCTCTTGAAAATTGTTGGGGGTCTCAGCAGACCGCTTAAATGGTTTTTCTGCTTGTTGTAGCAGTCATAATGTGCTATGCTAGATGCTGGGTGATCTTTAATTATATTTTTGTTGCTTCTTTTATTTCTTTTGTCGCATCACAGTTTTTATACCATAGAATTAAAGAATAGAATTCCATACAATTCAAAATCAATATGAATATTTAGCACAGTAGACTAGGCATAGACAAACTCAGCCCTCCAGATGTTTTGGGACCACAATTCCCATCATCCCTGACCACTGGTCCTGCTAGCTAGGAATCATGGGAGTTGCAGTCCGAAAACATCTGGAGGGCCGAGTTTGCCTATGCCTGCAGTAGACTTTCTGAACGATGCCATAACCTCCAATAGAAAGTGGACTAAAACTGGGGTGCCAGCTTCTGGGACCACACTCCTGCACAAGTCATGTCACCCACGAGAGAGTCATGTCACAGTGTTTTTTTCCAGGCATGGCACCCCAAAATGCACAATTTGTGGCACCATGCAAGATTGCTGCCACAAAGAAAGCACTTTTTTCATGGATAAGGTAGATAATGGACTATGTAGAGCAATCAAAATTAACAGCAAAATTAAGAGAATCTAATGATGAGTGTTTTATGGAAGAATGGATGCCATTTTCAGATTACAGTGGTGCCTCGCAAGACGAAATTAATCCGTTCCGTGAGTCTCTTCGTCTTGCGGTTTTTTCGTCTTGCGAAGCACGGCTATTAGCGGCTTAGCGGCTTTAAGAAAAAGGAAACAAACTCACAAGAACTCGCAAGACGTTTCGTCTTGCGAAGCAAGCCCATAGGGAAATTCGTCTTGCGAAGCGACTCAAAAAACGGAAAACGGAACTCACAGGCAGAATTTGAGCTATGAGCAACATAAGTAATTAGATTATAATATTGTGAGATTGTGTGTAGAAAGTGAAAGTAGCCTGTTGTACCAAGGCAACCTTTACATTTCCTGCCCACCCGCCACTGGTACAGTGGTACCTCGGTTTTTGAACGTCTCTGTTGACAAACGTTTTGGAACTCGAACGCCATAAATGCTTTGGTTTTCAAATATGCCTCAGAAGTTGAACAAGAAATGCGGCTTCTGCTGAGTGCAAGATCCTAAGGCCTAGCTGTTGGCTATTGAGTTTTGGTTTTTGAACGTTTTGGAACTCAAATGGTCTTCCGGAATGGATTACGATTGAAAACAGAGGTACTACTGCATATGTGTTGTCCAGAAGGGAATGTGGCCTCTGGGATGATAAATATTCCCCTCCCCTGTGCTATACATCTGGCATATTGGAGAAGAACCCCCACATCTCTGAAACTATACCATTGCTAATTAATTTGTACAACTGGAAGTAATCTGAAATGCAATACAGTGGTGCCTCGCAAGACGAAAATAATTCGTTCCGCGAGTCTTTTCGTCTTGCGATGTTTTTCGTCTTGCGAAGCACGGTCCGTCACAACTGCGCCTCTTCAAGCGGCTTTAAGAAAAAAGCGCAAGACGTTTTTGTCTTGCGAAGCAAGCCCATAGGGAAATTCGTCTAGCGAACCAACGCAAAACCGAAAAACCCTTTCGTCTAGCGAGTTTTTCGTCTTGCGAGGCATTCGTCTTGCAGGGCACCACTGTACGGTTGTGGGATCCATGGTGGGCTCTTAACTCATGTTATAAAGTTATTGAAGCTTGCAAAGTCTCAAGTGCAGGTATTATGCATATCACTGTGGTGTTGCACCTCTGGAGGGCAAGATTCTGCAAAATGCATATGAGGTTAGAAAGGTTGTGCATGTTTGAACTGGTACAATATCAGAGCTGGGGCATATGTCCATGAAGGGGATCTTGTGGATTTGATGTCCAGTATAATTTTGTGACACGCATTAATCTGTTCCTTCCCACGTTCCTTTTCTTCCCATAGTCATCAGAAGAAATAAATAAAAGGTATATGAAATGTAGTTTTGGTGCATTATAGTGAGTATTAGGAACGGCATGTTTGAATGCTTTTTAATACTTCCAAGCTCCGCTGAAGGCATGCAGCCATTTCCTCGCCAGATATTAAGGAGGAAATTGTGTGCTTGGTAATGCAGCTGAAAGTGTTTGAAATATTTGCATGCATTTTCTCATTCATCATTTAAATACTAATAAATATGGCATTATTCAATTCTGTCTTTCCTGCAATAGCATCTATGTAGCTGATTTTTTAAAAAAGCAGGTGTTTATCACTGCTGTACACAACCATTTTAAAATTCCAGATGCATTCTGTTAAAATGCCAATATGTGTGAGTGTTCCTGTTTTGCTGATTTAATTTCAATGTTAGATGAAATGTTAATGAAAATGATCCTAGGCGTCTCTTTGGTAGGCTGAGCTAAATTTAGACCATAGTGAAGTCCTTCTAGGCCAATGAGTTTTGAACTTCTCCTGGCATTTCTGCTTCCTTTGCCAAGAGGATTACATTGAAGCTGCATGTAGTTTGAGATCGTTTTTAGAAGGGCTACTCCCCATAGTAAAATTAATATCAATCCAGGGACCATTTATTTGACTTTGGAAATGATGTATGGCAAGAGATAAGACTGTAGGGTTTTGGGGGGCGGGGGGGGGATGCATTTCAGACAGTTGAAAGCTTATTTGATAATACTGTTTTGCCCATGCACTACTAAAACCTCCAAGGCCAAATAAAATAGTGGAATGGGGGAATAATAATAATAATAATAATAATAATAATAATAATAATAATTATTTATATGCTGCTCATGAGATTGGGTTGCCCCAGCCTCTCTGGGTGGCTCCCAACAAAATATAAAAAACACAATAAGACACAAACCATAAAAAACCTCCCTTCAGATGTCTTCTAAAAGTCAACTAGTTGTTTATCTGTTTGACACCTGATGGGAAGGCATTCGACAGGGCAGGTGCCACTACTGAAAAGGCCCTCTGCCTGGTTCCCTGTGGCTTCACGTCTCACAGTGAATGAACTATCATGGCTGGCTGGGACCTTGAACAGGAACAGTGAGGCTTACACAGCGCAACTTTTTCTTGCAATTCCCACTTGCATTATTTAAAGAAGTGCAAACTCATTAGCCTCATTAGCACATAACAGCAAAGCATGTTTAGTTAATAAAACAGAGGTAGCCAATGTTGTGCCCCTCAGAAGTTGTGGACTCCAGTTTCCATCAGCCCCGACCAGCATGTGCAATGGTCAGGAATTATGGGGGTTGTCATCCAAAGTATCAGGAATGCACCACATTGGCTGCTCCTGCAATAAGCCATAGTCAAAGATGAGACATTGGACAGACAATGACTTACACCTTTTATGCCTCCCTTCCTCCATTAAAGGAGGGAGAGGTAAGCCAGGTAGACCTGTTCTTCACTCATGGCTCCGTAGCTTCTGGATGGTGACAGCTTTTTAAACCCATAGTTAAAGAGCAGCTCTGGGTTCACACTGAATGCTGAAATATGACTGACAATAGCTAAGTTTTATAAATCAGCTATAAAGCTTGGTTAATGAGCAATCTTTAAGCATAGTTGATAACCCATAGTTAAGCTGCTGGGTTGGTTTCCCACATAACAGGAAGCTGTTGTTTAACAAGCCATGGTTTAATATTAGGTACAAACTAGACCATTGTCTATTTGCTATTTAAACAATAATTCAGTTGCATTCAGCGGCACCAATCTTTTGCATAAAAATCTTTGGATGTTTCTTCTGTCTCAGGGTTAAAAATATATTCTTTTCTCCTTCTCTAAAATGAGCTCGGCAAATAAGAGCTAATTACTTCTAATCCATTTTGCTTTCATTTTTCCTTCTTTTTTGGGGGTTGTTAGCGACTCACCACCAGCTGTTGTACATTATCTCTTTGGAATCAGCCGGCTTCCTGGATGCTACAGTCAATTTTCTATTGCATTCAAGAAACACTTCAAAGGATATTGTCTGTGCATTTGAACGCCTGCATTTCTTAAGGGGCTTGCATTGAACTTTAATTCTGAACACTACTCTGCCCCAGAACTGGGCAGTTATGCATCTGCCAGGCAGTGCTATATCTTCAATTTCAAACTCAGGCATGAAATTCACTGGGTGACTTTCATGCTTGGGCTATGTCTCAGCCTAATCTATTTCATGGGTTGTTGTGAGAAGAAAATGGGGAGAAGGAGAACCATGTACACTGCTTCAAGCTCCTTAGAGCAGTGTTTCCCAACCGGTGTTCCGCGGCACACTAGTGTGCCGTGAGACACCGGCTGGTGTGCCGTGGGAGGGAGGCGGGCGAGTCGGGCGGCGAGAGGCGGCGGCGGCGAGGATCCGCGTCGAGCCGGGGGCGGCTCCGCGGTGGTGGTGCCGAGCGGCGGGGCAGCGCGTGCAAAAGGGAGGAGCGCGAGACAGCGGAGGAGGAGGAGGCCGGCATGTCCGGGCAGCAGCAGCAACAGCAGCAGCAGCAACTCCCGGCGACGGCTCCTCCTCCGCCCGCTATCGCCGCCACCACCACAACAGCCGCCGCCGCCTCAGCTGCCGCCGTCCCTCAATCCCTCGCTCTGCTGCCTCCTCCCACCCCGGCAAGGGGAAGGGAAAAAACTTTCACTTTTGTGCGTCCCTCCCGGCGTGACGCTGCGCGCTGACGTCACGGGGCGGGGCTTTAATGGTGGTGTGCCGCGAGATTTTTTCCCGGTAAACAGGTGTGCCGTTGCCCAAAAACGTTTGGGAAACACTGCCTTAGAGGAAAGAGGGTTGTTGTTGTTATTGTTATTGTTGTTGTTATTGTTATTGTTATTGTTATTATTGTATTAAAAAGGTCAGGGCTCCTGCACTTTTAGTAGTTGTGAAGAAGAGAGAGGTTTAGTACGAGCAACCTGTTAGTCTAATTCCAAATTGGGTTTTGAGGTAAGAATCTAGACATCCATCTTTTCCCTAAAGGGTTCTGAGGCAGCAGGAGAGAATTGGGCAGCTGTGTCTTCATTCTGCTGCTCGCCAATTGTTTTGCCTGCTCTCTTTTCCTGCATGCAGTGGGGGAAATAATCAATATTCTGATTGCTGCCAGAAGACAAGAAAGGAAAGGGGAGCTTGGGTCAAAGGTACATAGTGCAAACCATGAGCTGATGTTACACACATATTATGGAAATGCCTTTCAATGGGTATATATTTTCCTTTGCATAGGTTACTTTCTGCAGTGGAGAATATTCTGGCTGTGGAAAAGATACCACCTGCCTTCTCACAGTTTGAACATTTTGCAAGTGGCTCAGCGAATGGCAACCAGACCTTAAAACACATGCCTGGTAAGAATCTGTGCAAACATTTGGTGCATTGCTTGAAAACGCATGAAACCTAAAAAAATTAAAAAGGGAGGAGATGTACACAGGAACGGAACTGTGACATTGCTGGCTTCTGCATGTAATTAGTAATCAGCCGAGTCTGAAGTGAAGCCTGATTGTGATTGGATTATGGAGGAGGAAACTGGAGAAGGAGCAACTATCACTTCTTGTTCATGCTGAAAAGACAAGTCACCTGCAGGTCTAGATTAATCATGATCCCCAGTCATCTGTAGCAGAGCATCTTCACACATTACAGTGGTACCTCGGGTTAAGTACTTAATTCGTTCCAGAGGTCCCTTCTTAACCTGAAACTGTTCTTAGCCTGAAGCACCACTTTAGCTAATGGGGCCTCCTGCTGCCGCTGCGCCGCTTGGAGCACGATTTCTGTTCTCATCCTGAAGCAAAGTTCTTAACCCGAGGTACTATTTCTGGGTTAACGGAGTCTGTAACCTGAAGCATCTGTAACCTGAAGTGTATGTAACCCGAGGTACCACTGTATAAGCAAGGGCCCAAAGAAGGAGTTCAAGTGAGCTGCACTTCCTCTTGTTGTGCTTCCGGGGAAATATGAAAAAGGAGAGCTTGTTAACGTAACAGCCGGCTGGGTCAGGCCAGTGGCTTATTAAGCCCAGTGTCCCGTTCACACAGCGCCCAACCACATGCCTGCTCATCTCCCCTGGAAGCTCTCCTTGTGCTTGGAGTTTCCACCTTTTAACATTGCCCCTGCAAATACATGGCTCACTTCTTTATTTAGTAATTATTTCTGGCCAGGAAGAGTCAACATGCCTTGCCCTCAGGTCCCTTCTGGGGCTGAAACCCACATTGCCCCTCCTCCAGTCAAACAAATCCTGATGTTCTGAGCAGTGCTGAGCAGCTGCATCTGTGACAGGAACTTCCTGATGGAACAAGCCTGCCTTGGAAGAAGGCAAGGGTCTCTCTTTTGCTAGAGATTTCCTGCATCAGTTTGGAGGTAGCGGGGAGTTGACCCAGATTACCTTTGAGGTCCCTTGCATGGTCCTACATATCTAATAGGTTGGTTCCTCTTCAGGGACACAGAAAGCAACTAATTTTCCACCCCACCGATGTTGCTTTATTAGCCTTCTTGTAAAGCATTTTAACAAGAAATATGAATTCTGAGAACTGCTCATTTGCAGCCACCCACTCCTTCACCTTTCCCCCAGCATCTAATTTTATGTTTGTTGGGAGTGTGTGTGTGTGTGTCATTCTTGAGAAAAGTAGATTTTGGTGCCAAAATCAGCTATGTATAACCAGCTTTTTAAAGTGATACCATTTCAAATTGTGTTTGCGACGGCAACAAAATCCATCCAAATTACTGTTTTAGAAATTGGTCGCCTGCTATTTGCCCATAGGTAAAGCTGAGACACTGTGTATAAATATATGTCTCTTCACAAGAAGCCAGCTGTTTAGTTCATCTCACACCTTCCCTCAAAATATACAAGTGTTTTCCATTTGAAAAACACAAGAAAAGCAATTTTCTTTTTTAATAGAGAATTTTGGAGAGTGTCTAGTGTGTGTTGATTAACCACATATGGGAGTTGTAAGGGAACCAAACACATCCCCACAAATACAGTGGAAGACTACACAGTTTAGTGGATTCAGCCCTGGTGACTCCATCCAGATGAAGGATTCATGTATAAAGTCCTGCATCAACTTCCTTCCTTTCTTTCTGCAGCAGTTGTGGTGTAGTGGTTAAGAGCGGTAGTCTCGTAATCTGGGAAACCGGGTTCGCATTTCCGCTCCTCCACATGCAGCTGCTGGGTGACCTTGGGCCAGTCACACTTCTCTGAAGTCTCTCAGCCCTACTCACCTCACAGAGTGTTTGTTGTGGGGGAGGAAGGGAAAGGAGAATGTTAGCCGCTTTGAGACTCCTTAAAGGGAGTGAAAGGCGGGATATCAAATCCAAACTCTTCTTCTTCCTGTACTTAGAACTGAATCACTTCCTGTATTTGCGTGTTCAGACCCAGAAACCTCCCCCCTATGTAAATTCACACTTGACTCAAATTTTTGGTTTGGTTTTTGGCAGAATTTAGGCCACAACTTTATTGATTACATAAAGTGACTGGTTGCATAGGCTCTGGTTTGACTAGCTCCCTGCCACGCAGGTAGCCCTGACCCAGGGCACCAGCATAGGTCAGCCAAGGGTGAACACCTGGATAAGCGGAAAGCTGGGAACAGGCTCAGTCCACCACCCAAATGTCCCGCTGGACTCAGGCATGGACACAACCCCCTCACAGGTGTTGACCAAATCATCGAGTCCCTGGATTCCTTTAACGGAATACCCTTCCCATAGGGATGGCGAGAGCGTTCTCCCATCCCTATCACCTGAACCAGAGCCTATCCACAACCTTACAAGTTGTGACAATTTGCTATGCGGCAGGCAAAACCCAAATGGCAACAGCCAATCAGCCAAGTGGGGGAAATTCCTGCCATGCCCCTGTCCCAATGACAGACGACACACGACGGCATAGCAAGGTCAAGAGCAACAAGCCCTAAAAGTAGGGAGAGGTGGGCGGGTGTTCCGAATGCATGCGCCGAAAGAGGAAGCTCTGGGTCACATGCATGGGCATAAAAGGGTCCCGCGAACCGTTTGGACTGCGTCCCATTGGCCAGATTGAACCCAGCTTCGAGGGACCTACCAATCAGGTATCGTGGCTGACCAATCATACCCACCCACAACACAGGGTGTCGATTGTCCAGGTTTCACTGCAATATGTGCCCTCTTTAAGGGAGGACCCGATTTCTCGATTAGTGATGAATCAGTAGTGTGGGAAGCTATTATTTGGGCCAGTCCCTGTCAAGAGTATCAGAAACCCTTCCAGCTTAGATCTTGATTCTTCCACTGCCTGTCTTGCATGCCTAAGTGAAAACTCTGATTCACCTGGACTGATGTTCCACCACTACAGTGATGGAAACTGGACCACAACAAAAATGTTTTAGCAAGAAGCATTGGTACCTCGTGAGGTATGCCCTCATTTCTTTAGCTCCGACGCTGCCTCCAGACAAAGAGATTTTGCAGATTTTTCAGTCTCAATACCACTTTCCCAGGAATACAGAGTATATCACTCTGTATGTGATTTCATTGACAGTAATATACAAAAAACTCAGCACCTTCTAATACTTGAGAGTCTTAAATGATATTTACAATGCCAAAATAATAATGATATACACAAAATAATAATGAGAAACACATACACAATATCTCAAAGCCAAACAGTCAAAATTTCCTGGAATAAGTAAATAATAATAATAATAATAAATTTAAAAAAACCTCTTTGTGTATACTTATTGCTGGTGCGATTCTGACGGAACTCCGACAACGAGATAACTGGATTTCAATCTCTGTTTCGTAAATTTTTTTAACTCCACAAAAACTTGTTAACTTCAAATGGTAGAAAGGGGGTGAAACTAAATAGCAGGGGATCCATTTTTAAAAAATATCAGTCTTGGGGCTGGGATCTGATAGGGAAACACAATGTTGAAGAAGGTGTATAACATTATCCCCCCTGCACTTCTTTTCTTAATGGAAATTTCCAAAGTAGGACAAACAGCAGGTTTTTTGGAGGGAAATTTGTTGGGGAAATGGCATTGGGTGTGGAAGGGTTGAAACTAACCCCCCAATGTTGTGATGTACACTATTCCATCTCTACTTTAGCACCTACTTCATTGCCATGGTGGGTTAACAGGCTTTCATGCTCGCTGAAATAATTATTCTGTCTCCAGCCTGAGTAAATAAGGAAATATAATCTCATTTGTGTTCGGTGATGGGAAAGATGCATGTTTTGAATGACAGGCAGCTCTTTTCCTTAATCACAGAAAATCTGCTGGTGTCAGCATGTGCTTTGTTAGTGCCACAGGAATTCATGATTGCATCAGAAAATAACCGAAAGCAGAAAACTTTTTTTTTTAATATGGATCTTAATGTTCATTTCACATCAAATGGAAATCTGCCAAGGAAGGAGAGGAAGGGAGTATTTTCTTTTGTTCGACCAAGTAATTTAATACTGAGAGATGTTGGTTTTGAACCTCTCAATGCAGACATCCTACATAGTTAGGATCAATAGCCCCAATATCTGCATGCTTAGGTGGAATAGACACATTTTTAGATTTTCGCAAATCCCCATAAAGGTGTTGATCAGTTACCATATTTTTCGCTCTATAAGACACACTTTCCCCCTCCTAAAAAGTAAGGGAAATGTGTGTGCGTCATATGGAGCGAATGCAGGCGGGAGGCTCTGCTCAGCGCTCCCTTTAAAGAGCGCACAGAGTGTGTGTGCGGCTCTTGGGGGCTTTTACCTGAGAAGGGAGAAAGGCTGCCCTTCTCCCTCCTCGGGGAAAAGCCCCCAAGAGCCACACGTATGCTCCGTGCGCTCTCTAAAGGGAGCGCGGCTCTTGGGGGAGCCTTAATCTGCTGTCCTGGCTTCTGGCTTAGCCGCACGCAGTGGCGTAGCGTGGGGGGGTGCAGGGGGGCCGGCCGCACCGGGCACAACATCTGGGGGTTAGGTTTAGGGGGCGCAAATCCACGGGTTAGGGGGCGCAAATCCACGGGTTAGGGGGCTCAAATTACTTGCCTTGCCCCGGGTGCTGACAACCCACGCTACGCCACTGGCCGCATGCAGCCTCTTGAGGGCAGGGGGAGCCTTCATCCTGCTGCCCCGAAGAGGCTTCACCCGGCTATCCCAGAAGCCAGATCCCTCTTGCTGTTCTGGCTTCTGTGATTCAGAATATATTTTTTCTTGTTTTCCTCCTCCAAAAACTAGGTGCGTCTTATGGTATGGTGCGTCTTATAGAGCGAAAAATGTGGTACGTTGAAGGCTCAAACTCCTGAGCAGCTGGGAGGGCAGTTCTAGGAGTCATACATTTCTGCTTCAAAACTATATAGAAAAATATATTTTTTAGAGAGAATTTTGCACTACAATGCTAAGGAATTATCCTGAGGAATGTTTTTAAAGAAAAATGGCAAATGGTGGAAACGTGGAGGACTGAATATACAACTAGAAAAATGAGACATATTGACAGATTTATCCATTCCTCACTGCAGCCTGGAATGCTCAACAAACAGAGAGGTGTATGAATAACCGATTGCCTATTTTCTTGCAGTCCCACAGACTCCAAAATTACAACCTCAGGATCCAAACTCAGCTACAAGCACATCGATTGCAGTGTATTGGACTGTGAATGAAGATGATGTCATTGATTTTTTCCAGGTCTATTGTATGGAGGAATGCCCAGGAAACAGAGAACAAAGTGGTGCGTGAGTGATTGTGCCTCTCTGCTAGCTGGAGAAGCTGGAGAGGGAAAAGTTTATAGAATCAAATTATAGGAGTAAATCAAAAGCAATAAAAGACATGATACAAAAGCAATATGATAGCATCTAAGAATGTTTTAGAATGGCAGTTTTCATCAGCCACAGAAAATGTTCACTACATCAGTGATCTTTTGTTTCTTATGCTCCAGTTCCTAGGGTTATTTGCGCAAATGTTTGGACCGCATTAAACTTGCTGTTGTTTTGGTCACAAGTCTTGCATTGCACCACTTCCTGCCCATTCTCTCATTCCTCCTCTTTCCTTATTGGAGGGCAATCTTAATGTAAGTCTCTTACATAAGTGCGGCATCCCTATTGAAGCTAAAACGGCTACTTTGCTATCTTCATTTCAAGGTGCTGTTTTCCTGTTCTTACGTGTCCAGTTTTGTGACAACCCGCATCAAAATCTGGATGTGTGGATGCATGGGTGGAGTTGTAGAAATTCAGCATTTATTAAGGCTGGGTAGGAAGCCAAGGCTGAAGAATATACAGCGGTACCTCGGGTTAAGTACTTAATTCGTTCTGGAGGTCTGTTCTTAACCTGAAGCACCACTTTAGCTAATGGGGCCTCCTGCTGCCACCGCGCCACCGGAGCACGATTTCTGTTCTCATCCTGGAGCAAAGTTCTTAACCCGAGGTATTATTTCTGGGTTAGCGGAGTCTGCAACCTGAAGCGTATGTAACCTGAAGCATATGTAACCCGAGGTACCACTGTACATACAGGAAATGCATGGGTCGTAGTGACAATGAATGAAAATAAAAGTGACAAAATCATTGGCCCCGAAGTGCTCTTAGGCTGCATCCTAGGCACACTTACCTGAGCATAAGCTCCATTGAACAAAGTAGGACTTGTTTCTGTATAAAGGTGCACACTGTTAAGGAACAATATTAATAAGATACAATAGTACCAACTAGACAGAATTGTACCTCCCTAGATACTATGAATAGCAGAGCTGGTTTCTAAATATAGTATAGCCATACCTTGGTTGTTGAACGACCTGGAAATTGGACATTTTGGCTCCCGAACGCCCCTTTCCCCCTAGTCTTCCAGAACCTGCAGAGGTATGAAGAGGGCAGAGCAGAGACAAACAAGGTGGTGTGGTCTCAGATTGTTTGGAAAGGACCTGGAGGGAGGAGTCTTAGAGAGCGGTGGGAAGGCAAGGACCTTCAGTCCTCGCAACTGCCGTATTGGGGCAAAATCTAGCAGGAGGAGTTGCTGCGCTCACTAGGCCTGTGCTGTTTTGTATCTTTGAATAAAGAGTTAATTTCACTGACACCTTGTGAGTTATTGTTGACCTGCTGTGACATTCTCATGACTTCTTTCCTGTGGGTGTGGGTGTTTACTTGCTCTAGGCTTGGTAGAAGAATACCGCGTTACTGTGAAGGAGAGCAACTGCATTTTGGAAGATTTGGAACCAGGTCACTCTTATAGTGTGTGGGTTATGGCTGTGAACTACTCAGGATGTAGCTTTCCCAGTGGCAAATCCACATTTAGAACGGGTAAGTAGCTTGCAAATTTCCTCGGTGTTTGTAGTTTTTCTGTGTTTAATACAGAGGGTGTCTAATGGAATGCATGGAGAATGTGGCCTCTGTGCCCCTGTATTGATCTTTGTATGAGTGTGCCCTTGGAGATGTTTCAAATAGATGGATGTCTTTATGAGATGCATATTGGGCTGGTTCATACATGCCAATGATGATGCCAATGATGCCAATGATTTGTATACAGCTAAACATGACAAGAGGGATGCGGGTGGTGCTGTGGGTTAAACCACAGAGCCTAGGAGTTGCTGATCAGAAGGTCGGCGGTTCGAATCCCTGTAATGG
Source organism: Podarcis liolepis (assembly GCF_965112155.1). Lineage (NCBI taxonomy): Eukaryota > Metazoa > Chordata > Lepidosauria > Squamata > Lacertidae > Podarcis > Podarcis liolepis. The sequence goes on from NC_139565.1 coordinate 38,120,090, forward strand.
GGCGAGTTCCCATTGCTCGTTCCCTGCTCCTGCCAACCTAGCAGTTTGAAAGCACGTCAAAGTGCAAGTAGATTTATAGGTACCGCTCCAGCGGGAAGGTAAACGGCGTTTCCGTGCGCTGCTCTGGTTCGCCAGAAGTGGCTTAGTCATGCTGGCCACATGACCCGGAAGCTGTACGCCAGCTCCATCGGCCAATAAAGCGAGAAGAGCACTGCAACCCCAGAGTCGGCCGCCACTGGACCTAATGGTCAGGGGTCCCTTTACCTTTAAACATGACAAAATGCAGTACTGCCCGCATGTACATTACTCAACACCTGGTGGCTAGCAATTAATTTATTATATTTAAAGCCCACCTCCCCCTCTCATAGTGGAAGGGTGGTGTATTCCCACACATTGTGGTACTGATGGAACTAGCTCCCTCCCAATACCTAGGATTACAGGGAGGTGAGGGGGAATCTCCTGATGTTACTGCAAGCAACACATTTAATCTAAGGCCACTAGTGTAGGATTGAAGACTTCATGAGTTAGGCTAATTGCACTCAGCTTTATTTTTAGTTTAATTGTTTTAATTGCTAGCTGTTATTCCCCCCTCCTTCCAAAAAAGCAAATGAAGCAAAGGGCCTCTCCTAATAATAATGATAATAATAATAATAATAATAAATAATAATAACAATAGTAATAGTAATAATAAGCTTGTCTAGATCTTATCACTGTGTGTATTATTCCCATTTGAGGAAGGAAAACATATGAAGGGGGGATAAGACTTTAAAGAAATTGATGAGGAGTGTCAGCTTGATATTAGCAATACTAATGCGCTCATTCCTTTCAGCGTATGAAGACTGCAGCTATCCCTATGTAGCAGAGCTAACACGATGTTGTATTCGCAGCTCCCCCAACCCCTGTAATAAAGGCAGAAGAATGCAGTGTGTGTTGGGACGCTGCCACCATCCGATGGAGCACCAGTAACCCAGAAGCAACAGACTCTTTCACGCTCGAGTACTGCAGACAGTATTCTCCTGAAGGAGAAGGTCTGAGGTCAGTCCCCTGTGCTCTGAAATGCAGATGGGATGGATTGGAAGCTAAAAGGAATGTTCCAGAATTGGGATTATTTTGAGGGGAAATAATTTTGTGCAGCTCGATCTTCCTAAGAGAGATCAGCTTTGCCATGGAGATTAACATTTGTGCCAGATGCTAATCTCTGAGATTATACTTGGAAAATCAGAAATACCTTTAATTTGTGCTGCTAAATAACAAAACTACTAGAGACTAAACCCCAAAGGCTTCCTTGGGTCCTGTCCAAGCCCTCCAGAAATGGATTAAATGTACGAGGCCTTGGGCTGACCTATCTGCACCAACATCCTATGCAAGCTGCTTTCTTTCCTGTTGAGTTCATCTGCAAAGACAGCAAGGCCGGCATAACTGCAGCACTCTTCCTAACTGCTATCCACTTAGTGGATGATGCTGGGCCTGTATCAGAGATACAGCAGTTCAGATTCTATGTGGACGTATCCCAGCTTCTCAGTCTGCTAGGTCAAGGGCTCTCACGCTAGCAAATGGGTGAGTTTTAATGTTCTGCAACAGAGGAATCCAACATAATGGTTGTGCCAATGGAAACTTGGTGCGTAACAGATTCCATTTGTGCAGCTCTGCTCCACTGGTGTGAAACATTTTGCCAGTGGAACAAGAATGTCAGTTGCTTTATATGCCACTACATTGTGTACAACCCTAAACTGATATTGTTCAGCCTGATGGAATGACTGTTATAAAGAGACAATGGGATATCCCTCCTATATGCTTCCCTGAGCTGCTTGGCGGACCTGTGGGCTACAAGTGTAATAAACATGCTGAGCAGATCTCCGCTGTCTTCCCCACCTGCAAAAAAATAATAATGCACTAGATCAGCTTTCTCCCAATCTGGCACCTTCCAGATCTTCCCCAGCTGGCTGGTGCTGATGCTGCATTGCAAACCTAAATATCTGGAAGGCACCAGGTTGGGGAGGGATGCCCAGGTGATGGAGCATGTGATGGAGGGGGAATTGTACCATGCTCTGAGTTTAGGAGCCCAGTCCTGGAAGAAGGATGGTGATGTTCTTCTTATCAATGAATTCCTTAGCTGAAAAAGGATAAGTTAGGAGGCTCCCATTTTGCTTGTGCCACCTCCTCTATAGTTTACTTAGCATAATGGTTCATTTGGACCTGAGTTCCATTTTCTCTTCCTGTTTTTTTGCTTTTTGTTTGCATTTTGTTTTGCTGGCAAATGCAAGTTGTTAAAGGGAGCAATGTGTATTTGCATACTGGCCTCCATCCCGGGAGCTGTGTCTGTCCTGGGGAAAGAAGGATGAGCTCCAGAGCAAAGACTGGGGTAATTAATTCATTAGGTTAAGGCAGGGACCGAGCACTGCTATGATTCAAAAGAGCTTCTTTTATTTTATTTTTGCAATTCATTTAGTGGTTACACATTTTGTTTTAATTTGGGTGAGTGGGGGCAGGTTAAGCAGCTTTGCAACTTTTCTGTGATATTGACTCCTGGGAAAACTCAGTTGGTAGAGCATGAGACTCTTAATGTCATGTGTTCGAGCCCCAAATTGGCCAAAAAAATTCCTGAGTTGCAGGGCATTTGACTAGATGACCCCTCCAGCTCTACAATTCTGAAATTCTTTGAGAGGGAAAGCTCTCCCTTCCATCTCCTCTAAAGACCTGCCACACTAAAGAAGCCATATTTTCCCAGACAGAAGGTGCGTACACAAAATGTGCTGGTTGCATGAAATAGCCACTGAAAGCTCTAGTATGATTTCTTATCTCAAGCACACGGTCTATTTGTGCTCATGATCGCATTTGAAGAACAGAAGTGATGTTCACAAGCTCTTCAGTCTTGCCACATCTGCTGTGTTTATTACAGCTTTGTGGAGACACAGAAAGCTGTCTGTTCAAAACAGCTTGCAATAGCAAAACTTGCTGAAGGAACACTTTTGTCTCCCTGTGATCAAAATTAAGAAGAGAGCAGCACTCGAAACCTGAGTAGAATTTTAGATGCATTAGCACCGCTTTGTGTTATGGAACATGATTTGAAAATCAGTCTTCCTCTGAGCATTTGTTACCTGGGTGAAGAGTAAGGTCCAACCTGAAACCAGGCCTACTCCCACATGGACAGAAGGCGCTTTGATAACTGATTCCATCACATGTTGTTGTTTTTTAAATCTCTGTATCAAGTAGCTTGCTGTCCCAAACTAGACTCATCTAAATGTTGCCATAACATAGCGCTTTAGTGTCAGGGTGGGGAGAATTCGGGTGGGTTTGGTTCACATTTTAATGCAAACCTGCCAAATTCACACTCCTGGGGAAAACAGGACTAAAAAACAGCTATCTGATGAAATTTGTATTTGCCAAATTTCTAGTCCACAGATGGAAGAGAGATTTGGTTTGCCTCACATTTTAATGCAAACCTATTTGATTTGTATTCCCAAAATGATATGCAAACTAAAATGAAGCTTGTATTTCTCTGCATTGTTTGATGCTGTTATCCAATCAAGTAATATGTTTATTAGGGCAAAGTGCATTATATTACAGGTGGTGGTTTGCAAGAATGTGTCAATTAGGAAAACTTTCATACAAAAGTGTGTGCAAGAGGAGAAATGCACACTTCAATGATGCTGAATTTTCATGATGACTTTTTGGGGGCTTGGGGAAATCACAAACTGATACAGAAATCTGGACAATTGAATTTAAGACTGGAAAAATGAGAGAAGTTGAGAACTCATCCATCCCTGTTTGAGTCCCCAGTCTATAAAGGTAAAGGGGTAAAGGGACCCCTGACCATTAGGTCCAGTCGTGAGCAACTCTGGGGTTGCGGCGCTCATCTTGCTTTATTGGCCGAGGGAGCTGGTATACAGCTTCCGGGTCATGTGGCCAGCATGACTAAGCCACTTCTGGTGAACCAGTACAGCGCATGGAAATGCCGTTTACCTTCCTGCTGGAGCGGTACCTATTTATCTACTTGCACTTTGATGTGCTTTCGAACTGCTAGGTTGGCAGGAGCAGGGACCGAGCAACGGGAGCTCACCCCATCGTGGGGATTCGAACTTCCAATCTTCTGATCAGCAAGTCCTAGGCTCTGTGGTTTAACCCACAGCGCCACCCTCGTCCCTTCCCCAGTCTATAGCAAACATCAAATCCTTGCTTTTTCTCTGACTGATGTTTCTATCCTGCTGCAAACAGCAGCAAAGAAAATGGGATAATTCCTAGCAGCCTCGCTCTCTAGCGTCACTTGAGGTCCATGATAAAGAATGCTTAGCTAGAGGGGAAGCTAAGGAGAGCTATTTTTGTGGCTGGTTTCTCTTTATTTCCCTTAAATAAAAGAAAACAAATTATGGAAGGCATAATTCCTTGTGTCTTTCATACAGAAAGAGGGGAATTGAATCAGCAATAAAGCAAATTTCCTAGAATCATCAAAGGAAGCCGCAAATGAGGGTCATTGATTCAGCAAGCAGTTGGATAAATGCAGTTGGGAGAATATAGCAGTAAAGTCTCTTGATGGGAAGTAAATTTTGTTTTATTTTTATTTTTTAAAAATAGAAATAAAATGCCATTTATATTCCAGCTTAACTTTCTCCTACAGTGCACCAACATTATGGCTTTACAAGTTAGAAGTAATATCATAGCAGAGGGTTTCCCCTAATAACAAAGCCCTAATGGAAACATAAATATTTATAATTAATTACTGTTACTGCATTATTACTTTTATAAATATATATCTGTATACATATTTATGGGTGTGGAGACTCTCCTTCAGGTGTACAGGGCTGAGGCCATTTAGGGTTTTAAATGTCAGCACCAACACTTTGATTTGGGCTCAGAAATGTACTTGGGGTCTTTCAGGACTGGTGTGATATGGTCCCAGTGGCTTCTCCCAGTTACCAGTCTACCTGCCGCATTCTGGATTAGTTGTAGTTTCCGAGTCACCTTCAAAGGGAGCCCCACATAGGGCATATTTCAATAGCTCAAGAAGGAGATAACCAGGGTATGTACCACTCCAGCAAGACAGTGTGCAGGTAGGTAGGGTCTCAGCCGGCATACCTGATGGAGCTGGTAGACACAGAATTAACCTGTGCCTCCATGGACAGCTGTGAGTCCAAAATGACTCCCAGGCTGCACATCTGGTACTTTAGGGGCACAGCCACTCCATTCAGGACCAGGGAGTCCCCCACATCTGCCCGCCCTCTTTCCCCCAGAAACAGTACTTCTGTCAGGATTCAACTTCAATCTGTTAGCCGCCATTCAACCTGCTTCTCTTCATCGCGGACTGTCAGGGGTCCCTTTACCTTTACCTTTACCTTTGGTTCATTATAAGTCAGAGGGAGGAGAAGCAAATGTTGATTAGCAATTTGTACAGAACCAACACTGAACTTGACAAAGCAGCCATTGCCAGCTGTGAAGTCCACCTTCATCCTCCCTGCCTGTAGGAGATGCTGTAAAAGAATTCCTGCTGCATTCATCCCCACTAATTCTCAGATAATTCAGTTGCATTGCTTACAATGATCTTACTGATAAAGTACTGACGTGCATAACAGTTCACCATTTTTTTATGTGTAGTAAAAGATAACATTGTACATTAGAGGGGAAGAGGAGAAGCACAGTTAGTCATAGATTGTAGCCAAAAGCAATAGAGTTTGATTCCCATAACTTTTTTGCAAGGGGGGGGGGCAGGGCGGGGCAGGGCGGGGCAGGGAAGAATCCAAAAATTGTAGAATGTGCTTTGGATCTTCCTGTCTTAGAGGAAGAGTAATGGTACCTTTAAAAAGTAATGTATTTTGTCCCTTTTTTTCTTATGTCCTCTGCATTCTGTCAAAAGCTCTCATAGCAACCGCGTAATCTTGAAAGACTGCCAGGATCTGTCACGCTCTGCTAGTACAATGGAGCCATTCTATTTTCAGTGGTACTTAAAGTGCGTAGCTGTAGTATATAGACTCTGCTATATAGACCATCTGTAGTGCTCAGCGTATTTTAAAAGACTGATTACCTCACCACCACCTTCTTCTGTGATAGGAGTGACATAGAGCTTATCCACTCTTCCCTTTTGCCTTGCTGTTTCTAGGCACAGGTCTGTGCTTAACGCTCTGGGTCTGAGCATCGGGGAGGTTTTTGGCCCTGCGCTTTCTCCACGAAAAACTGCTCTTTAAAGCTCAATTGGAGCAAATGTCAATTTGGGTTCTCTGCAGATTGCTGTTTGCTCCAGGTGAGCTTTAAGTGGGTTTTCATGTGGAAAGCAAACAAAGGTCGGGCACTCTCACACAGAACATGAACCATGCCTGGAAAGAGCAGAGGAAAGGTAAGGTGGATAAACCTGTTGTTCAGCAGATTGTGATAGTTTACATTATATTAAACCCCAATGCTGATCTGGAGACTAAGAAATGAATAACCATTCTCCCCTTTGCTATGATCAATATCTTAGCAATACATTATCTGTGCTCTTCCCTTGCTGTCACTTTAGTTACACTAGCTCTAGGGCAGGGTACCTCAGGTCCGGAGGCCAAATGTACCCCTCCAGCCCTCTCTGTCTGACTCTTGGAGCTTCCTTGGGCTATACCTCAGCTCCAGGCCATATTCCTCAATGTGCTCCACATCCTCCACAATGTGTTCCTGCTCCACATCCCCTTCTAGTTCATTTATCTGGCTGGAAGGTGCCCTTGAACTGTAATAATCCTGGGAACTATAGTTGGTCAAGGGTGCTGAGAGTTGTTTAAAAAAGGTAAAGGACCCCTGACAGTTAAGTCCAGTCACGAACGACTCTGGGGTTGCGGTGCTCATCTTGCTTTACTGGCCGAGGGAGCCGACGTTTGTCCGCAGACAGTTTTTCTGGGTCATGTGGCCAGCATGACTAAGCTGCTTCTGGCGAAATGGCGCACAGGAACGCCGTTTACCTTCCCTCCGGAGCGGTACCTATTTATCTACTTACACTTTGACATGCTTTCGAACTGCTAGGTGGGCAGGAGCAGGGACCGAGCAACGGGAGCTCACTCTGTCGCAGGGATTCGAACCGCCGACCTTCCAATCAACAAGCCCAAGGCTCAGTGGTTTACACCACATAATGCTTGGGGGAGGGAGCCATGACTGTTCAAAGTGGTACCCTAGAGACTTAAATATATGGTGTAGGAGTCATTTCACTCAAATTGTTATTTCTTTAAGACTTTTTATACCCTCCCTATCTGTCATTAAGTAAATAAACTCCCAAGGTGACCCACATTGGAAATACCTTGCCATGTCACATTCTGCCTTTGCAGTTCTGTTATGAGTTGTTCCCATATGGGAGGATTGACTGCATTTGACTGCTTATCTCTGTTTGCAGTGAGTGTGCATTTGTTTTCCTGCGCTTGCTGCATATGCTGGCACTTCCTCGGAAATGTGGAACAGCTAGCATTTGTTATGTGAAAATATTGTGGATGTGTGGATGATATGTAGGAGGGCACTGGTATCCGAGTGCCAAGGCCCTGCACATATACTGCTCTAGTCTTCATTAAGGCTGCACTGAATATTTTGCAGGAATCTCAGCTAAAGTATCCATGACAGATGACCATCCAACCTCTGCTGAAAAACCTCCAAGGAAGGAGAGTCCACCACCTCCCAAGCGAGACCATTCCATAGTTGAACGCCATTTACTGTCAGAAAGTTTTTTCCTGATGTTTAGTCAGAATCTTTCTTATACAGTGGTACCTTGGGTTACAGATGCTTCAAGTTACATACGCTTCAGGTTACAGACTCTGCTAACACAGAAATAGTACCTTGGGTTAAGAACTTTGCTTCAGGATGAGAACAGAAATCATGCAGCAGCAGTGCAGCGGCAGCAGGAGGCCCCATTAGCTAAAGTGGTGCTTCAGGTTAAGAACAGTTTCAGGTTAAGAACGGACCTCCAGAATGCATTAAGTTCTTAACCCAAGGTACCTCTGTAACTTGAATCCCTTGGTTCAAGTCCTACCCTTCAGAGCAGGAGAAAACAAGCTTGTTCTCTCTTCCATGTGACAGCCCATGAAATATTTGAAGATGGCTATCATATCTCCTCTCAGTCTCTTCTTTTCCAGGCTCAACATACCCAGCTCCTTCAACCATTCTTCATAAGGCTTTGTTTCCAGACCAGCAACATCTCAAAAGTCTCAGGTTTCCCACCCCTGATTTAGGTTTTGTTCACTGAATGTGGGTATTCAGAGCAGACCCTGCCACTGAGATCCCCCTTCCCAACTGCAACACGTCAACTGGACAGGTGACCTCTGTCACTGATGCTAACCAGGAGCACAAATGTTCACTTGATTGAAATGACACATGTGCCTTGTTGAATTGAGGCTGTGCAGTCACATTCCCCTTTGACAGGCTACTCGTTTTCATGAAGCTGAGTTGTATTTGATTTTGTATTTATTGTATTATTCTGGGATAAGAGTGAAGGAGCCTATAAATAGGGTCATATTAAAATGGCCGCTTACCACCTTTACTGGTGAGCAGTGGTTGCAGCCCGACGCGGCACCTCCTCTTCCCTTGGGCATGCTGCTCCATCTTTGCCTGTCTCCCTGTCCCCCTCGGCCGCTGCGAAGTCTCACAAGTTCCTGCCAAAACTCGTCCATTCAAATGGGCCAATCCTCGGCAGGCTTCCCTTAGGTCCGCCCTCCATCTACTTAGCCCATCCAGCCCCCAAACACGGCACCCAGTTGGGTGCGCCGGGGCGGGGCGGGGGCTCTGTGGCTGGGCATGTAAGAAGAATATGAAAGTCTTTGAAATCCACTCTAACTGAAAACAGCTCTCTTTGAAGTTGGAATGTATTTCAACCCTTCAGGTTTTTTTTAATGGCGAAAGGGCATTGTATAAATAAATGAGATGTAGCAACCAGTCCTCTCAAGGTCTCTGATGCAGAATTGTGTTGACAGTGACTGCTGTTTGCTCAGCATAAAGAATATATATGAAGTAAAAAGACATTGACTACACTTATGAACAAAGAATAATGCTTAAAAAAAGAAATCAACCATGAGAAGATATGTCCTTTATTTTTCAGCTTCTGGTGCTATCTGGTGGAAGCTGGTGAAAAAACAGCTTCTAGCATTACAGTCTGACAACCTGTTTAAGAGCATTGAAGCTGTTATAAGTAGAAGCTCTGTTAATTGTGATGTGGGCATGGCTATATTTTATCTCACTATTACCTTCAATCAAGTAGGGTTTTCAGGTTTTGGTGCAAAATTTGTTTATCATAAGCTTAAGGGATATCAAAACAATCCCAGTTTCACGCTGCCTTCAGCTCTCTGTTGTATGTCTCCAGTCCAATAGAAGTGTTATTGTGTGGTGTTGGTCTTTTGAGCTGGTGCAGCAAAAAAAGAACGCAACTCCTCACAAACACACTCCTTGTGCCCTGACAGGCTTTGGATACGGCAGTGAATCTGCTGGTCTGCATCCCCGGCCACTCATTAGGATTGCTGTCATCGTTTTTCTTTTGTTTCCACTTCATAGTCTTCTCAGTTTGGACCTGCTTTTGGGGGATTTTGTCATGTAGCCTTTTCTGAAAAGCTGATGCACCAAAGTAGGTTGGCAAGGGGGAGTGGTTCATCGAGATCTCTTCTTGCAAACATGGCTTCTGACAATCTCTTATAGGGAGAGTCTCCAAAGTTCCTTCCCTGTGATCATGCTCATCTTTTTGAAAGGACTGTTTTTCCAAAAGCAGCTATAACATAGCAGTCAGGAACCTTGTGGTTCCACGGGCATCACAGTGACACCTGGTGATTGACAGGTGGGTGGCCCCACTGTTGGTGAACTGCAGGAGGCCAGGTCCTGTTCCTCACCCCCACCATAAATGTTTCTTTTTGAAAACTGCACTTTGGGCAATGGTTTCTGTGAGAAAATGCTTTTTACCTTGTTTCTTCTTAGAGTTTTTGTCTAAGTTGGAACTGTTTTGTATCGATACTGATAAAATGTGTATGTGTGTGTAGATATTAAAAAATCCCAAGTTGTCTTCCTCCCCTCTTTAAGGAGAAAAATAAAGGTCCCTTTATCTTTTCCTTCTGAGAGAAAAGCAGCTTGAGGGCCAGGAGTGATTTTTGAGAGGGCAAACAGTTATGGATTTTCTTCCACAGAATTCAGTATATGTTTATTATATATTTCAGATCCCTGGCTGGAATTAAACGACCTGAAATGAAAGTTCACCTAGAATCCAATGTAAATTATTTCTTTTACGTGAGAGCAATTAACATCTTTGGGACAAGTGAACAGAGTGAAGCTGCTCTCATCTCGACCAGAGGTAGATAAACACTTTCTAAATTGTGGGAAAGGATTCCTTTTTGTCTCGGAAGGAAATGCAAATGCCTTTTAGTAAATTCTGTTGTACATTGTTTCAGTGACAGTGATTACTGTAGGCCTTAAGATTTTGTGATTCACTACAAATGCACAATGTAATAATAATCCCTGAAGTGGTGTTTTATTTCTTTCCTGTGAATCACATCAGGAACTAGATTTCACATAATGAAAGAAACAGCTGCCCCTGCTTTGCAAGTGTCACCAAGTGGAACCATGATATGCCTTCCTGAGGAAACTGAAGCCACTGGGTAAGTCTACTCATATTTACTCCACCTTACTATTGAGCATTATTGTCAACAGGATGTGAAGATCTATGTAGGTTAGGGATGAGAGAAATTCATTTCAGTTTGCCTCAAAGCATGAAACCACCAAATTAGCAATTTCCAAACCAAAACACAACCAATTCAATTCTTAATTCAGTTCAGAACCAAGGAGTGTGTACAAAAATGTGTGTACTAGGGTGAAAGAATGCGCAAATTGGTGAAAATAGCATACAAAATGCATTATATTATGCAAAATTGCTTTGTAAAAATCTATACTGGGCACATCTCCCTCCCTCCCTCTCTCTCTCTCTCTCTCTCTCTCTCTCTCTCTCTCTCTCTCGTTACTGAACTGGTTGGATTAAAAACAAAGCCAAACATTCCTATCCTGAATATTCGACAACGGACAAATTTCATACATATGCATACATTAAAAAATGCAACACAGGCTTGTTTCTTCTTTTGAGGCAGGTGAAATCTCACTGTTAAAGGTGAAGACCAGGGGTCAGCAAGCTTTTTCAGCAGGCGGCCGGTCCACTGTCCCTCAGACCTTGTGGGGGGGGGCAGACTATATTTTGAAAAAATAATAATGAATGAATTCCTATGCCCCACAAATAACTCAGAGGTGCATTTTAAATAAAAGGACACATTCTACTTATGTAAAAACACGCTGATTCCCAGACCATCCATGGGCCGGATTTAGAAGGCGACTGGGCTGGATCTGGCCCCCGGGCCTTAGTTTGCCTACCCATGGTGAAGACATTGGACCTTTCTGATGCCAAAGGTTCAAACCATTCTTTGACTTTGGCCAATATAATGCTGCATTTGTTTTTGTTACTTCTGTGTGCAGCATCTCCCCAGTACTGGGTGAGCTCCTGTCTGCTCGAGGATGGCACTACTGGGAAACAACTGTGAGTGACTGTTCAGCTTACAAGGTTGGGATCTGCTATTCTACTATGCCACAAGACAGCATCCTGGGTCAGAACAATGCTTCCTGGTGCTTCCATTGTCCTAGCAAGACAAGGTAATGATGAACATCTTATTTTTTAAAAAAGCTGTGAAATTACATGTCCTTTCCAGTCTATTCCTTCTCTTCCCTTCCCCTATGGGTGCAAGGGTGTGTGTTGATTTTCTGTTTGTAAGCCACTGGAAGAGGTACGTGGCAACTTTCAAAAGGTATACAGCGCTTACAGGGGCATCATTTATTATTAAGTGTTGTACTTCTGCATCCCTCAAGGTTCCCCCAGATTCACTGGAAATTTTGTTTGTGGGTAGTGCTGCTAGGCCTACAAAATGACTGGCTTGGCACCACCAGAGTTGAGCATTAGAGGGAGTGATAAATAAATAGTGATGTGTTGCCTTGGAGGACAGCTTGGATGTTATGGAAAGTGGCAAGAAGCATAAGCACAAGTGATGTCCAAAGGAGGACATCTTTGGACATCTTCTTGTATGTTGAGATTGTGGGAATGTTCAGGATGGCAGGAGAGGATATATTGTTTATTAACATCCTTCCTAACTTGCACTAGCAACTCATATGTCTCAGTGCAGGAGAGATGTGCAAATGCTCCCTCCAGATGTTACACTAGTGGCATGGAATATGGATGCTTAGTTGCACATTGGCTAAGCAACAGCTGGGGGCAGCAAGATGAGGTTCACAATGCATTGGGAGGAATGTTAGCCCTTTGTCCGTGCTCTGTAATAAGCTGCTATCAGCTGCAGGAGGGAAACATCTATTGGCACCCAGTTTCCCTTGCCATGATTACAACAACCCTGTGAAAAAGGCCCATTTACAGCTGGAGTTCTGAGTCTGAACACTTAGGATTATAGTGGCTCAAAGAAATCCCATCTCAATATTTTGTTCCCGTTTTTTCTGGATGGCACAACTTTCATCAACTGAAATAGGAGCAGAAATTTGAGCCTCTGGAATGTGTAGCTGTAATGAATACTCCAACCACAAGATCGACCCATCTGTTCCCTGGTCTGATTTTCCTGTGTATGTGAGACATTTCTACCATAGCTGCTTCACCCGAGGTCATCTTGATGATTTAGCAGGTGACAGGGCGAAGGAGAGGGATGTTTTTTTGGAGAGAATCCAGGACTCTGAAAGGCTGGATGATTGGTGACTGAGAATAGTGCTCTGATGATATACTCCCTGTCCTCTACACTGGCAGATAAGGTTACGCCGTGGGTGCTTCTTAGGCTTCCACTTTCCATAATCTGGTCAGGAGTTTTAGTATTACAGCCATAACCATCAATGGCAGGTTATATTTAATGCTTGTAATGTTGCATTTCAAGGTGCCCGCTTCCTGAAATATTTTATAGTATGTAACACATTTCAAGTGTTTAATTTGCATCACATAAATTATCTCAGGAACAGCTCTGTGCAACAGGTCAGAATTATTTGTCCTGTGTGATCATTTACTTCTGTGTAGAACTGGGTGTGCAGAGGGGATTGACCCAGAGGGGACTGGAATTGCATCGTCTAGACCCACTCCTAATCTCTGTCCATTCAAGGTGTGGTATCTACAGGAGCCTATGTGTTTTTACCCAAATGTATGTAGGCTTCCTATGCACAATGGTGGTAACTGGACCTCATGCTAAAACATGGTTTATCATGATGGGAATGAGCTGAGGCAATCTTTGGATTCATGCACTTCTCCCTTCCCATTCCTGCTTTGGTATGTCTGTAAAGAGATGCTTTCACAAACTGCAGCTTGTCCAAACCTGACAAACTGTGGTTGATCTTTAACTATCACCTGCTGAAACAAACCAACGTCAAACCATGGGCTATGACTTTGGCTTGTTTCCAACAAGCCATTGTTTAAGCTAACCACCTGGAAATGAATGAATGATTACACAAAGTTATTACTTTAATGTTTTGGGTGGGGGAGGGACTGTGGCTTAGGAGCGACCTGCGTATTTATTAGGGAAGTAAAACCCGGAATAGTCCATCCATCCAGAATGACCTAATACTTGTGTTTGGCGTCTCCTAGGTCTGTCATTTGATTAATCACTTGACTTTCAATCAATTACATTGAAATAAATTCCAGAGTTGCAGTCATGTTAGTCTGCTGCTGCAAAATCAACAGAGGGTTTTGTGGCACCCTAAAGACTAATAAATTTTATTATGACATAAGCTTTCATGGAGAGGAGTGAACCCTTAGACTGCAATAAAAGTTGTTAAGTCTTTAAGGTGCCACAGGACTCTTTGTTGATTGAAATAGATGTGCATATTATAGCAAAACATTTACAATGGGTGTCCTTTGGAGGATGCCAAAGGAAAAGCAGTTTTCTCTGCAGTGTGAAACATTCACTTTACTAAACAAAGCAAAAGCGACTGTTCAGGGTTAAAAGCTGAGGCCACCCTTGCTGCTTTGCTCTGCAACATGGGAATGTGGAATGCTTGTCTGCAATAAAAGGCCACAGAGCCAAATGCAATTCCATCAGTACCACTGAGGATCCAAAGTTAAAAGAGACATTGTCAGAAGCTTCTGTTGCTTTTGATATTCACCTTGAAATGCAAAAATATCTGCTGGCTTTGAACAGATAGTGCTAGTAAAAGCCATCTTAGCTTTTTTCATCAAGCTTGGCACAGCAGGTGGCTCTATATTGGGGAGGGGGGAGGACAACACGCTAAAACAAATGACAGAAAATGACCCTTGGAATGCATTGCTTCCTTCCAAATGAATATACAAATATGCTGAATTGGCCAAAGGACCATTAGAATGCATTAAAACAAGAGTGATGGATTGCTTGCTCATATGGCCGTTTTAAGGAACTGTCTCCAAAGGAACAACTGGGGTAAATAGAATAAAAAAGTCATTCAAATAGCCATTGAAATGCATTGGTATAAGCTGGATCTGGGTAAATTGCCCTCTTCGACACCCCATCACTCCATCCTTATAGAAATCAACTGTGTGTGTGAGTGCTACTCATAGGCATGCATTGAGAAAACTTGGATCCAGATAAATTGCCTGGGCTGGCCCTACCATTAAACAGAGCGAGGCGATTGCAGCTGTTGAGCGGCAGTGGTGGCAGCCTGCTAGTTGTTCCTCCTCAGCCGTCTGGCCATTCCTGTCTGTTCTCAAACAGATCTGTGTGAGCCATGCAGCCAGGCCTACACCTCCTAAGTTAACCCGCCACCTTAGGCACAGTGGATGGGGACCCTTTTTGGCCCAGCGTGCCAAATCCTTACCTGTCTCTACGCAAGCAGGCCAACTTTCATTGGGGACAACCCACCTGCCAAGAACCTGGCGTCATTATGACACCAGACGATTGACAGGTGGGCTGTCTCACCCATCCATCAAAGTCCCTTTGTGCAGCACTCAGGGGAATCATAGATGTGTAAAGTTGGAAGGGACCACGAGGGTCATCCAGTCCAACCCCCTGCAATGCAGGAATCTTTTTGGCCAACGTGGAGCTCGAACCCATGTGCCTTAGATTAAGAGTCTCGTGCTCTACCAACTGAGCTATTCTGGGAGGGCCAAGCAGTTGGCAGTGAGCTGTGTGTCACAGCGCTTCACAACTGCATAACAGCCAGCTTGGGAACTGCAGCGTAAGGCAGAGGTTCCGTCAGGCAAGCAGACATGGAGCAAGGATTACTGCTATGCTGAAGTCCTCCCAAGGTTTGGCAATTCTGACAACACCATTCATCCGGCTCCAGACTCCTTCGTTCCTTCATCCAATCATAATGCTTCCAAAATCATTGCAACCCGCCTCACGTTTCTGCATATATTACATAATCAGAACCAGATAGTACCCCCTTATTTTTACCACAGCACTCATCTGCACCAAAGGGGAGCATTTCAATGTGTGAAAATGTGTGTATGAAAGCTTTAGCCGCTAAGGGTTTCCATTTGCTAATATCTGGCAGATAGAAAGAAATATTGCGATAGGCTGTGCAGTGAATTCTTGTTGACCTAATCTTGCACTCTTCTGCAGTTTCCTGTATAAGGTCCTCCATCGTGGTGAAATGAGTGATGTCATTGTGACAGAACAGCCTCCCCGCATTGGCATTCTGCTGGATTATAATGCTGGAAGACTCTTATTTTTCAACGCAGAAAGAGGGCAGCTCCTGTTTGCCATCCGGCAGAAATTCACCGAAGCTGCTCACCCTGCCTTTGAGTTGGAGGAGCCAGGAGTCCTTCACCTGCATACGGGCATGGAGCTTCCAGAATTTGTGAAGCAAAGCTAAACATTTTCTTTCGAACTACGTGCAAGGCACACACACACACACACAAAACGGATAGAATGTGCTTGGGGTGGCCTTGTTTCCTTCTTCTAAGATAAGTTAATGTTTAAGAACTACAAGCCAGAGAAATGCTCTGTGAACTCAGTGGCTTCAACAGGACTTCCATCATACGTTCCCCCTTGCCAACACTACTTCGTAAAGCATTTCTTATACTTGGGGGAAGTTTCAAAAGCAGATCAAGGAAGCTCCTCTTAGGAACAAAAGTGTAAGGTTATTCACAGAGCCCACATAACTCACCCACATGCGAAGTCCCTGGGTGGTGGTTAACTCTCTTCCCAATTTCTTTTTATTCACTGGAATCATTCACATAAGGCGCACGTGCGCACGTGCACGCACACACACACACACACACACACACACAGCCATAGCTCAGTGTTAGAGCATCTGCTTTGCAGATTTGATCCCCATCATCTCTGGGTAGGACTAGGAGAGACCGCTCTCTGGTGCCCTGAAGATCAGCTGCTAACACGACTGAGCTAGACTGACCGGAAGTTTGACTCAGTATCAGGTTCTGTGATCCTGCATAGCACAAAGCCACACAGGTTATCTCTTTACTTACTACTTTCTGTGATGCATACTGAAGGACTGCCAAAATGTTTGTGCTACACTCACTGCGGGTGGGTGCCAGGAACTTCTCCATTGGTCCCTTTTGAAATGAATTGATTCCAATGCATTTTGACAGGGCCCAGCAAGAATAAATTATTGGGAGGAGTGTGCTCATTGTCTGCAATCCAGCTAGTCGAGGACTGACCCACACAGGCCTACCTCTAGTCAAGATGGGTGGGGCTGCTAGGATTTGGGGAGAGGGGACTGCTTTCAGTCTCTACACCCCATATAATCTCTGACCAGGTTAGCACTCCTATTAATATTAATAACATTGCCCATCTTGGTTTCAGTTACACTCATTTTTATTTTTATTTTTGACTGACAGGCAGAGCCTG
Organism: Podarcis liolepis; assembly: GCF_965112155.1. Taxonomy (NCBI): domain Eukaryota; kingdom Metazoa; phylum Chordata; class Lepidosauria; order Squamata; family Lacertidae; genus Podarcis; species Podarcis liolepis. Next base: position 38,136,862 of record NC_139565.1, read on the forward strand.
GCACCTCAAGTGTGGCACATATAAACATATAGAGTTCCCAATCTGCTAGGATGTATGAGCATAAAATGCTGGATTCTTACTGTGTTGTCCTAACATTTGGGGCCTAACTGGATCAGGACAGTTTGTTCATATGAAAATTATTCTAATACTGTTTTAATGGTATTACGTGCAATTAAAAAATTAAAAACGAACAGGTTTTATTTCCAATGTCTTTGCCCAGAAAAACAATATACCATTCAGTGCTTTAAAAAGAAGTGGGAAATGTTTCTGATGTGTGAACAATAATGTGACAGCTTTCTGAAATTGCTCTTCTTGATGGTGATGAGTGTTTATTGTAGTATCAGTACTGCACATGTATGCAGATTTTTCCAGCACCCACACAGCGTTGTTGGCATCAAAATGCCAGCCCTTATTCCCCCTACCCCCATTTAGTCTGGATTTACCCTATCTGGGTAAATATGTTAAGTAAAAAAAAGACACAACAAAAACCCATTTGTGATACCCATTTTTAATATTAAGCTGTCAAATGGAAGAACACTAAAATGTAGGGAAACCTACAGGGTTTCACCAAGCTTTTCATACCTGTTATCTGGTGCTCACAATCACAGAAGGAGAAAGCATGTTCCACAAGCATCTGATGATGTGTCACCATTTATTCCTGTTGAGCATGCCTATTTGGGTTGTTCTCACAGAAATCCCAATACATCATTAAAAAAGGAGAGACTTCATGTTTTCCCTCTTTCCAGCCACTGCCCTACCCAATTTCTGTTTTTGTTTTTTATAATGATGAATTTGCAATGTGGCACCTGGGCTGGATCTACACTGACCTGTTTAACGTTATTAGAACGTTATTAGTTATTATGTTCTGGAACATCACAGAGCATACTTGTAAATTAAAGCATTTCTTTACCTTTAAGATTTTGACCCAAGGCAAAATCTTAAACGACAGGCTCCTTTAAAAGGAAATGTAAAAGACAAAGAGGGTTTATTTAAGGGAAACATACTAGAAAATAAAATAAGGCATGTAAGAAAGCTAGTTAAACAACCTATGATACTTATATCGGAGTGTTGCCAAGCCTTGCTCCTGTGACTTCCTCATGACTTGTCTTGATACCATTGCAGCACCGAATTGTGCACCTTAGGGACATTGTCCCCGTTTGCTCCAATGGGAGTTTTCTGTCAGGGAACTGCCATCAGCTCAGGGGCGAGAGGGGAAAAGCCGGATGGATTACAGAGAGCCCCCAAAGATCGTGGGAAGCAGACCTCCTCAGCGGAGGAGGGTAGCCACGCCTCTAGTGGAGATGCAGGCTCGGGGGAGGTGAGGCGGAGCAAAGTGGGGCGGAGAGAGGTCCTCTGTTACCCACGCCTTCTGTGCGCAGTAGGGTTCCGTGCAGAGAGAGGAGGCGCAGACTGGGTGTCAAGAAACTACTCTGCTGGGGAAAGTTTAAGGACCGCCCACTCTCAGATTCTGCCAGTGAATGAGCAAGACACGGAATAGAGGCGCTCTGCATTCCAAAGGTTTTTATCACCGATAAGAAAGCTGTAAAACACACTATTGAAGCATATTGCCTGATTGCTCTGGAGCAACCAACCTATGCCCCTTACATTTTCCTTCCTCATTATTAGTATTATTTACAGTAGCAAAACATGAAAATACGTAACATAATAACAAACAAAGCAATAGCACCCCCCAATGGTAATTGCCACATGGCTTTGTGTGTGTGTTTTTAGCAGTATCTCAGCTGAGAACAGTCGCTCCGACCCCAAGTCTGATATTTATTTATTTTAAACCTATAATGTAATTGCTAAGAATCTTGCTAGTTTCACATGTAGTTAGGCCTTAATTCAGCGATGGGAATCTGAGGCCCTCTAGATGTTGCTGTACTCCGACTCCCATCATTCCTGATCACTGGCCATGCTGGTTGGAGATGATGGAAGTTGCAGTCCTACAAAATGTTTGCAGGGCCCAAGGCTCCCCCAACTCTGCTCTGAATGCAAGCTTTAATTCTGTTGAAGAAATGTGTTCTTTATTGCTTATTGGCTCTAGCCCAGTTCTCCAGCCTGTCAAGATCAAGATCATTTTGAATCTCGAGTCTCTCTTCAGCGGTCTTGGCTCCCCCTCTTAGATTTGTATCTTCTGCAGATTTGATTAGCATTCCCTCTACATTTTCATCCAAGCCACTGATAAAAACGTTGAACAGCATGGCATTGCACTCAGTACTTCCCTCCGGCCTGATGCAAAGCCATTAATATCATGGTGGTTCTTCAACCAGCTATAGATCCACCTAACAGCGGGCCAGATTTTGCCATCTTGTCAACGAGGATATCATGGGGGACACTGTCAGATGCTTTGCTCAAATCAAAATATTCTGCATCCACATCATGAGTGAGCATGAGTGACTGCCAGCACACGTTCTACATTTACTAATACAGAGGCCCAGACAGAGGAAGAGGCAGCCGAGACCAGGAGCCTATTGCTGTGATCTGCCACTTTCTTCCTCATCCTTCTCTGCAGGTAGAAGCAGGACAACAACCTGGTAAGTTACAGTGAATACTCTGAATTGGTTAGTTTCCTTCTCCATGAGGCAAGCTTTGTGCTGTATCTTAGGACTCTGCTCCACAGCTGCAAATAAAATGTTTTAGATGTGTTGTAAAGTGCAATATACATATGCGACACTAGATGGTGAGCCATGCAAAATTTAATATATTTTTTCAAAACGTTTTTCACAGTGTTTTCTTATGTGTGTAGATTCCACCTTAGTCTGAGGATTGCAGGCTGCATAAGTACAAAGGAGGCACACAGGTTAGTCACATTCTTGCTCTAATGTGAGAGTAGAATCCTGTTTTTAGGGATAAAAGAGCTTCCCCCACAATATATTGCAAGTTGCATACATTCACATTGCGATCCAGATGTAGTTAAATGTCAGTGGCTTTGCCATTTTAACAGCACTGAAAAGTCACGACACTGGCTATCATCCTGAGGGCCACATTCCCTTTTAGACACCCTTCCAAGGGCCACATGCCAGTGGTAGGTGGAGCCAGAAGCAAAAGCAGACATGGCAAAAAATGTAAATTTTACCTTTGGACATTAGGCTAGTTTCTACACACATCCAAACTCCTCTCCATCTTCCATCCAGGTATGCAAAAGGCATTATCAGAGGACAAGGATGTGTTTCAGCCAGGGAAAACCACACAGGGTGCAAAGTATGTTGGGTAAGGGGTGTGGCCTAGGGCTAGTTCTGAGGGCTAAACAAGGAGATTTCTTCCATGGGCCTGAGCTTCCCCAGTTCTGGTGTATATCTTCCACTGACAGATCAAGATGTTCCTTTTGGGGCTTTGGAGACGGATGAATGATATACTGCTGTTTTTAATTGATGCTTTCAATCATGTTTTAAATTTATATTTTAATTGCTTGAATTATATTTTGGAATTGTACATAATCCACCTTTTTGGGTCAATGGTAGCTATACATTCTATCTGTCTCTGGTGGAGGAGCCATCCACGAAAGAGTGATGATCATGTCTTGAAGGTATTATGTAAATTAGATCCAACTCAATAACGATTTTAAATAGCAACTATAAAAGGATTCCCAACATCAACTTTATATTTGAAACAAGTTGCAACCAACGAGAATTCGCCAGAATAGTGGCTGTGCTAATCTGTTGCAGCAAGAATAACAAAGGGCCTTGTGCCATCTTAAAGACTATCACCTTCAATCAATTCTATTCACTGTGCAGCACAAAAAATGGACATGAATTTGACATCAGAAATGGCAACAACTCAGAAATCATCGGGAGAACATTAAAATCTCCCAGAGCCTTTTGTTTTGTTTTCACTAACAAATATTGATTAACAAACAAGTGCAAAACGACAACAACCCCAAAAAACTGTCTGACTTGTACAGTCATCTTTTATGCTAGATCCCACAATTCCGTGGCAATTAATCTTCAGACCCGGTTTGCACATGAATGCCAAGCCAAACCATGACTTAGTGTGAACCAGAAAGGAGACCACAGCCTCTGTGCTCCTATTATTATTATGCAGCCCTTCATCAAAGAACTCAGGATGGTTCACATGATAAAAATACCTACTCCAAGCTAATAATAATAATAATAATAATAATAATAATAATAATAATAATAATTTATTATTTATACCCCGCCCGTCTGGCTGGGCTTCCCCAGCCACTCTGGGCGGCTTCCAACCAAATATTAAAATACAGTAATACAGCAAACATTAAAACCTTCCCTAAACAGGGCTGCCTTCAGATGTCTTCTAAAAGTCTGGTAGTTGTTGTTCTCTTTGACATCTGGTGGGAGGGCGTTCCACAGGGCGGGTGCCACTACCAAGAAGGCCCTCTGCCTGGTGAGCTGCAACCAAAGTTTGTTCTCATTTTATGGCTCATGGTTTGTCTGCTGGAGGCTGACTGGGGAAGCACAGGAGAAGGCTTAAGGTTATGGTACAGTGGCTGTGATCTCCTCTTTGGGAACCCTCGTGAATCCACACTAAGCCATGGTTTTGTTTGGCTTGGCATTCCCTGCATAACTGAGTCAAAGACTCCCAGTTCTACAACTGGCCCCAAAGCATACTTGTTTGAAGATGTGATGCCCACTACGTTTTCTGAGCTATATAGGCAAATAGTCTACATGGTAGGAAGCAGATTCCTATGCTAGCCTGGAGAAAGAGAAACTGGCCCAAGATCAGCCAGTGAGCTTCTAAGCTGAGGGGGGTTATTTGAAGCTGGGTATTCCTGGCTCCAATCGAACACTTTCATACTGTGTCCACCCTGCAAACATCTGACTCCAGCCAAAGTCTGAATTCCTAGATGTATTTTTAAAAAAAACTTATTTTAAAGGATGTACCTCTGGGCTCCATTTTTGTTTCTTGCAGTGCCAGTTTCAGTATTGTACATAATTGTTTCTTCTGGTTGCAGCAGCTGCCTAGATCTAAAGCCTATTGAAGTCAGGGGAAAACCAAAACTTCAATAGGTGTGGATTGGCCTCAGTAATCCTGAGGTCCTGAGATGGAAAATATATAGCTGGCTGTAAGATAGAAGCGTTTGTTTTGCTATCAAGGGAGTGAGGAAGCAGAGTCTCAGTAGAATAGATGCTATTGATCTGCAAAACTCACAGTCTTTTCTGTTCTAGAAAAGAACATTAAGACGAGGTTAACGCTTTAGCTCAACGACAGCACCAGGGGCCTTCCAGATATCGCAGGTCTACAGTCCCCATCATCCTTGACCATTGGCTAGACTGGCTGCAGCTGATGGGAGTTGCAGTTCAAAACCTCTGAAGGGCACTAGTCAGCCACCATTGCAAGGTGTGAATTGTGTGTGTTTGTGTGTAAGCATATATACAAGAGTTTAACAGTTTCATTACAGGTAGTCAGATGACAGAATTAAAACAAAAGCCTCACCCACCTACCTTGTCCATTACCCACACATTTAAACCCTCCCACTATATATTTAAAGAAGGCTCATGCCACTTTAAGCAGTCATGGCTTCCCACAAAGAATCCTGGGAACTGTAGTTTGTTAAAGTTACTGAGAGTAGGAGATCCCTGTTCTCTTTACGGAGCTACAATTATCAGAGTGGTTTCTTGGGGGAAACTGAGAATTGTAGCCTTTTTTGTACATTGTCTGATTAAAGAAACCATGCATGCCATGCTTAAGACTACACAGAAGAAAGCTAAGAATGTTAACAGTTGTTGTCTTCAGTAGAAAACTAGGTTGCAGCCTAAAGCTAGGGGAAGGTTTATGATATGCTTCGTTTCCCTCAAGTGCAAATCACATGCTGTGGTCCCAATACTGATTTGGGGTGTGTGTGTGTGCCACAGCTTCTACACTGTTTAAAAAGTGTGTTGAATGCAAGTATGCCTTTAGCATTGCATGCAGTTTAATCCTTAAACATTGCTAAATTTAGCTACACTGGGCTTTTGGGCTTCAGAGAGGAAGGCGGGAAAAGGAAAACCTCTTTCATTAGGGTTCCTGACTAAGGCTGTGTCAGAGCTCTGCAGCTATATCATCACTCCGACTCTGTGCCAGAAACAACTGCACCAATTGAATTTCTGCCTGGGGTGTGTGTGTGTTAAATTCAAAGATCCTTTATGGGGGGGGGGGTGTAATTGGCAGTTCTGCTTTCATTCTTCATTACGGCATTTCTGCTTTTATATAAATTGTCAGGGACCAAATAAGAGAAAGGCAGCCGTTGTCACTTCCAGGAAGCTGCCTGCTTGCAATTAATTTGGGAAGTCCCTGCACATTAGGACCCCTCTCCTTTAACGAATGCTGTATTGATTTTGTGTTAAGCAGGTTGAGATGATCTTCTGCAATTTAAAACAAAAGCAAACCCCATCTCTTAGCAACTGAGCGGAGGGTAGATGGCTGTGGTTTATAAAAAGTACAGTAAATCGGTTGATGTGACTCAGTTATTATCCATATAAAATAAAGCTCAGCATCTCCAGATGCTCTTTTTGTATAGATGTTTGAATGCTTTGTAATATTATGCACGTGTTAACTTGCCGAAGAAGAGTAAAATCTGAAAATCTAAGTGTGGAGCAGAAATAACTGGCTTGCAAATTAAAGATGGTGCCTGTTTTGTGTGGCCAAAATTACCTCCCGCTTCAAAGGCCTCTCTCATTTGCAGTGGGGGGGGGGGTAGCAGGAGGATGAATGGCTGCTGTGGAATAGACTAAACAAGGAAAGCCGCTACAGAGTGGCAGCTTAAAGAGATGTTAATGAGGAGGGAAGCAAAAACAAATAAGGTGGCACACATGGAAGTTATAGCATGGGAGTTTCAATAAGGAACAAGCATGATAATAAGCAAGTAAGTAAATAAAGATGTTGGTTTTCGCTTTATTTACTGAAATCTTTATTGCTTTGATGAGAATGTGCAATGTGTCAGGGATAGCTGCCAATAAACAATTCACACATGAAATGCAAACTTGTAAACTCTGGTTTTGGATCCCTGTTGTGTTGTCCTCAGATGTTTTAACAAAGGAAAGATGGCCTTACTGGGCTTTAAACAGCTACACCAGTTCCCAAAAGGAACTCTAGTTTCTTACCCCTCATCTCTTTCTGTGTGTGTACACATTATCAGCTTAAAATGCAACTAGGTCATTTCCCCCCCCCCCCTTAATTAGGATCAAAGCTTGTTTGGAGAAAAACACATCAAATAGTATTTCGTAAGAAACAGCAGGATCGGTTACAGGATAGGTATGGATTGCGTGTGCTTCATTTCTCAAACCAGTGATGCAGTGATTGGAGGCAAAGTAAACAGGAGTGTGTACAGAGCCAGAGAGAGAGAGAGAGAACCAATTCACTGAAGATGCTCTTATTCTGTTACAGATATTACCCCTCTTTTATTGGCCATTTCCGGGTCGCCCAACCACTGCCACAGTGCCTTTTGTCCTGGCAGATCAAGGGGAGCAGACAACAGCAAAGGTTGCAAGGTTTTTAGCTGGGGCACTCAGAACAAGATCCACTGTTTGACTGTCTGACTGCTGATTCAGGACCCTAAACTGTTTTATTATAATTGACTTGTATTGCATTTTGTGTACATCATAATGCTTTTTACTGCTATGGCCGATGGCTAATGCAAATAAAGTTTCATTCATTCACTCTATTACAGATATAGATAAAAACATTACTTGTTTCCTTGTTCTCACCTGAGTTTGCATCAGTCATGTTTGACATGTACAGTGGTACCTCGAGTTACAAACGCCTCAGATTACAAACTCCGCTAACCGGGAAGAGTTACCTTGAGTTGAGAACTTTGCCCCAGGCTGAGAACAGATATTTTGTGCTGGTGGCGCAAAGGCAGCAAGAGGCCCCATTAGCGAAAGCATGCCTCTAGTTAAAAACAGTTTCAGGTTAAGAACGGACCTCCAGAATGAATTAAGTTCGTAACTAGAGGTACCACTGTAATGATTGCACTTCAGTGTTGATGTTATTTTGAAATATTTCCAGACTGTGCAGAATATCTAAGTGAAAGGTGTCAGGCCTTAAATCTGCATAGGAATTTACACCTTTCATCCTGCAATCCTTTCTCCCAATCCCTAGACGTGTCAGATATGTTTGTGGTGTTATCCCAAAAGACAGATTGAGCTAAAGGCTAACACTAAGCATGTTGTTGAGCAGCCTTCCTCAACCAACAGCTGTCCAGATGTTTTGGACTACAACTTGCATCACCTCTGATCATTGGCCGCTCTTCAACTTCATTGAATGACCCTGAATTCTTGGCAACAGGTCATTTGAACAATTTATTTCACTTATCAGATTTTTTGTGAAAAGATGTAAATCCTAATTAAAAGAGGGGAAATATAGGTTGATAGTTTGATGTAGACAATATTGTGTGGTTGCGACAAAAAACACACACCAAAAACTCAACCATGATGAGCAGTACTGATCCCATAATAAACCCAAATGTAAGCACTGTCTCTCTTCTTCTTCTTCCTCTAGTTTGGCCACAGCATGTGTCATTTTACACACTTGCATACATTGCACCCACAAGTTCCCAGCATCAAATCCTGACATTTCCTGACAAATTTGGGAAGGCGAGAGGTCTGCATAATATGCTTATTTTGACCACGTGGATGTGTGTTTATGGAGCCGAACATGAACACTTAAATGTATAATGGCCTTAATAACATCCCTTTAAACAGTGCAATTTTTCTTTATATAAAAAAGGAGGTGCCGGACTCACCATGAACACCTTCCTTGTTTTCTTATAATGGCAATGACACCCACCAGAGAGGTGCCAGAACTGAGTTCCAGAGAGTTCTGGCTGAAAAAAAGAGCCCTGTCTATAAGCATTTCTGAGATTTTATATACTGTATGTAAGTCACTTTGAACAACTCCTTTGTGCAGAGGTTAAGATATATATATGAGATTAGTAAGGGTTGGTGTTTCTTTAACTCCAGCATTTTAAAAACCAGCTATGGGAATAAGCCTGACCACAGTCTGGTGGACTATCCAGCAACTTCTGGCTGCTTGCAAAGATTTCTTGCTGGACCTGCTTGTGTTCTTAAGCCAAGAGTGTACATACCCAAGACCTCTTAACTCAGATTAGTTATACCTTCATATCCTGATTGCGCAATATTGCTTTCCATATTTAAACCACACGGAGTGGAAAACAGAGCTTCTTGCTGTGCAATAAAAAGTAGATCATTCAAGGCTTAAGTCAGCTCATCCCTGCCTTCAGTACTGTATAGAACTAGCCCCATCTGCTGACAATTAGTGAAATAACCATACGATATATTTAGACTTGTTTTGAATCAATGCAAAGCTAGGGACCAGGCACAGAATCATAGAATTGCACAGTTGAAAGGGATCACGACGGTCACCCAGTCCAAGCCCCTGCAATGCAGGAATCTCAACTAAAACATCCATGACAGGTGACCATCCAACCTCTGCTTAAAAACCTCCAAGGAAGGAGAGTATGACACTGTCTATTTGCAATATTCCCCTTCTGGAAGCAACCTTTCTGCATGCTGAGAAAATATGGGAGAACTACAGAATGACAATGCTTGGCATTGTGTGGATGACGTGGGTCACCTCCAGCCTGTACATATTTTGTAGCATGGATTAAATCACATATCAGAAATTTAGGTTTGCAAAATTATGTACAATAATCCACTTTTTAAAAACAAACAAACAAAAAACCTCGACTTTCTGTAGTTACATAATGATGAGGAAATACACTCAAAAGTGTTGAATAAACCATTGATTGACGATAAGGTGTATGAGCTCTTTGCAAGCAGATCAAGGTGAATGAAGAGCAAACAGACACAAGCTTTGGGGCAAGCAAATCAGAATGAATGTACAATAAACAGGTTGAATGGAGAAGCCCCAGTGAAGAATGAGCGAATGAAGCATAATAATTCCACACTAAATGCCTAATGTAGAAGCCCCCATTCCCCTCCAAAGAATAGAAGAAAGCAATATAGCATTGCACCAGATCTGCCAGTGGATGAGATGACATACAGTAGCATACAGTGGTACTTCTAGTTACGAACTAAATTCGTTCCGGAGGTCTGTTGTTAACCTGAAACTGTGCTTAACTAGAGGAGCGCTTTCGCTAATGGGGCCTCCTGTTGCCACTGCGCCATCGGCACACGATTTCCGTTCTCATCCTGGGGCAAAGCTCTCAACTCAAGGTAACTCTTCTAGGTTAACAGAGTTTGTAACCTGAGCCATTTGTAACTCAAGGTACCACTGTATTAATGCATCATGGGAGGATAAGACTGAGCATGGCAGTTTAGTCTACTCACTGGCACCATTTTCTTTCACTTTACTTCTTGAGCCACCATTCCCAGGCCCAGTTCTGTTACTTATTTTCCCTGTGTTTTTTAAATCATCACCAGCTTCCCAGTGTCAGTCAATCAGGACGGTTGCTCTAGTAATTTCCACCCACATGGCACTCACTGTGTGGTATTTTGAGGTTGGCACGTCAGAATGATATGGTGCTTTGTGAGTCACAGAGAATATCCCACTCATCTCCATATTGTCAGTGGTGTTTCAAGTTAGGGAGATGAAGAGAACCCCTGATGTTCTCCAAAGCCCTTTGCTTTTGGAAGAGACAGGCTGACTGCTTCATTTCCCCTCACTATGGAAAAAGTGGGAGTCTCAATACACTGATGCCAATTCTCTATGGCAATTATTTTCTTTTGCAATGTTTTCCCCAGATCACTATGAACAACAACAACATACCTAGTTGAACATTAAAAAATGAACTATGATGCTTTGGCTAAACGAAACTCGGGAATATACCAAAGTCCTGATGCCCACATAGTAACCTGAGCAGCCAGCTTAGCCACCAAAACTGCTCCCATAAAAAACTTCTTGCCATAAGAAGGTGTACAAGAGCAGTTATTTTGGATGGGAAACACTGGGGCTTTTGCAAACCAGCTGATACAAAAATGCAGATTGATCAGTTTTGCTCTCTGAACATTTCTGGTTTGTGAAACAAGAAAAGGAAGCAGTTTCACATGCAGTAAAAGTGCCCTTAGTCCTAGGAGCCCACACAGGGCCCACAAATAGGTGGAACAGACACAGTTTATTCAGTGCAGGGGCTCATGGCCTGAGGAAATCAGGCTAAATTGTATGTTGTGCTTATAGATGTTTATGCAAACTCCTTTCCTCATAGCTTTGTAGCTATAAGGTCTGTCTAGTGTAGAGCCAGTGTGGTGTAGTGGTTAAGAGCAGTGGACTCATAATCTGGTGAACCGGGTTCGATTCCCCGCTCCTCCACATGCAGCTGCTGGGTGCCCTTGGGCCAGTCACACTTCTTTCAAGTCTCTCAGCCTCACTCACCTCACAGAGTGTTTGTTGTGGGGGAGGAAGGGAAAGGAGAATGTTAGCCCCTTTGAGACTCCTTAGGGTACTGATAAAGTGGGGTATCAAATCCAGACTCTAGGTTGTGAGAATTGTTACAGCCAATTGGAAGCAGCCCTGTCCTTTTAGCCACCCAGAATGGCTGGGGCAACCAAATAATAAAAATATTATGTATTATTTTTTATTTAGATTGAGAGAGAGATTGCACAGGAAACTGTCAAACAGGTGTGGGGAATATTTGATCCTCCAGCTATTACTGCTCTGTATTTATAACAATCAGGCAACCAGAAACTTAATGAGCTTAAAGAAAGGGAAATTAAAAGAAACTAAAGGACATCAAAGGGACGCGGGTGGCGCTGTGGGTAAAACCTCAGTGCCTAGGACTTGACGATTGCATGGTCGGCGGTTCGAATCCCTGCGGCGGGGTGAGCTCCCGTCTTTCAGTCCCAGCTCCTGCCCACCTAGCAGTTCAAAAGCACCCCTAAGTGCAAGTAGATAAATAGGTTTCCTTGAATAAACGGCATTTCCATGTGCTGCACTGGTGCTGGTTCACCAGAGCAGCTTCATCACGCTGGCCACGTGACCCGGAAGTGTCTTTGGACAGCGCTGGCTCCCGGCCTCTTAAGTGAGATGAGCGCACAACCCTAGAGTCGGACACGACTGGCCCGTATGGGCAGGGGTACCTTTACCTTAAAGGACATCAAACAGACAGAAATTGGGGTGGGGCATATTACTAGTTTGTACTAAGTCCAGGCAAATGATTATGCTTGGGCACTGAGTATATATATGACTATTGTCCAGCTTGTGTAGGGAATGAGCTCCTTTTCCATTCTAGAATTCTATTATTCCAACCACATGTTCAATCGTTTAAAAAACATCTTTGTGAGATGTGCCCCAAATAGCCCCAGAGACACATTCACTTAGGAGAACATAACATGTGCCCACAGACTGGAGTGCCTGAAGTGATTCCTATAAACAGGGCAGCTGGGGAAAAAGGTGCTTCTGCAACTGTGAAAGCTGCCAGGAAGCTGCAGCTGTAGCTCTGGGTGCCTGGGGCAGAGGTTATATTTTTCACATGAATTCGCATCCAGGAATAAGCAGGATGCATCACATATTGATGTTTTGACATGCCCGGATCAACCCAAACGAGTCAGTCTGCTCAGATCTCCAGCACAGAAGCTAATGAGAAAATTGGCCCTAAAACCTAAACACTGCCTGTTGCTTAGAATCGTGCTTGTATCCTTCTTGTGGAACTGGCATAGGCATCTGATCAGCCGCTGTAAGAAAAGGTTGCTGGGCTAGATAGTAGAGCTCTTCTTGCACTCTTTATTGAGGATCAGCTGAAGCAACGGCAGGGAACCTGTGGCACTTGAGGTGCTGCTGGACTCCAACTCCCAGCAGTCCCAGGCAGCATGGCCAATGATAACAGAGTCATAGAATTGTAGAGTTGTAAGGGATGTGGGTGGCGCTGTGGGTTAAACCACAGAGCCTAGGACTTGCCGATCAGAAGGTTGGCGGTTCGAATCCCCGCGACGGGGTAAGCTCCCATTGCTCGGTCCCTGCTCCTGCCAACCTAGCAGTTCGAAAGCACCTCAAAGTGTAAGTAGATAAATAGGTACCGCTCCAGCGGGAAGGTAAACGGCGTTTCCGTGTGCTGCTCTGGGCCTAATGGTCAGGGGCCCCTTTACCTTTTTTTTAAGGGTTGATAGGAGTTGTCGTCAAGCAGCACTAAGTTTCCATCTAGGTAGCAACCCAGAGGGTTGCCATGTGTCCTCTTTTTCCAGGACACATCCTCTTTTCCAGGGGTAAAATTTCTGTCTGGGTGGCTTTTTAAAATTTGCCAAAATGCCTCTGGCTATACTTTCCGGATGAGACATAGACATAACTGGTGGTTGAAGACTTGCTTTCCTCTTCTCTTCTCCTGCCCCCCCTCCAACAATATATCAAAGTTTCTATAGCCTGCATATAGTAGGGGCATTTAAAATGAGAGTTGTCATAGCGTCCTCTCTTTTTTGCTCTTCAAAATATGGCAATCCTACTTGATATGTACAGGAAAGTAAATTTAAAGCATGTCCAACACAGGTTTAAAGTGCATGACTTCCTCCATAGAATTGTGGCAACTGTAGTTTGTTAAGGGTGCTGGGGATCAAAGAATCCTGAGAACTGTATTTAGATGAAGTACTGAGAATTCTGCTGGATCCCTACCCTTTCTTAGAGAATCATAATTTACAGAGCTTCCTAGGGTACAGAAGGTATTTAACCTGCAATGTGGTTCAGTGATTTTATATCAGAATAATATACCTGTTTATTCAGAGGTAATTCCAACTTAATTCAAATCAATCCATAAAAAGTACACGCAGGATTGCAACTACAGAAACATGTTATGCATGTTGACGTGGAAATAATTTTATCATGTTCAACAGGACTACTAACTTTATGGTTTATATGTACCTGTAGAGAAAGCTCCACAGAACTGTCTGATCATTTTTAGAAAGAGAGAAAAACATATATGTTAGGAGAAAAGAACCTGAATTATTCTTCCCTCATTAGCACTATGACACTGATTCTCTCATAATCTCGTCCCACACATCTCTCGCTGAGTCAACCACCAAGGACTTAGAGAAAGCATCATAGTCAAGAGGGAAGCGAATTGAAAGAGGATAATGATTCTGCAAAGGCTATCTCTGCAGAATGATTCAGAAAAGTGACACTGAAAGAAAGAAAACAAACTCAGGAAATATAAAAGTGGAAAGGACGTAACAGAGACGTAAACTTATGAAATAAACCTACACCAAGGATGGGGAGATGGGTGTCTTAAGAATACAAAAGGGGAGTGATGTTTTGCGTACACAAAAATAAAAGGTGGAAATGGGTCTTTTGATGTCTGAAGTGTAGCTTTACATCTATAAAGGCTTAATGTCTATTAAGTTTTATCTGTTGTTTAGTCTTAATAAGTTGCTTCACGCATGATTTTTAACAGTTCAACACTCCGTTCAACAGCTCAGCAGATGTCTACTGAGAAGTAGACCCCCCTCACATACATATTCATAAAGACCCTGATTTAGCTCAGCCCCCACCCCCCTGTATTGGCTGAGTTAACAAAAATCAGCTACACATTGCAGTACTTCATGACAAACACCTTATCTAGCTAAGCCCAAACATTGCCACCACGACCACAACAGGAAGGAGCCAGCTGTCATTTTCAGACAATAGATAAATAGATTGATGCATCAACATAGGATCTTAGAAACGAAGCTTTATAAACTTGGAGCCTGTATATGAGGGGTTGTATGTCGAAATCCAGCATGGAGGAATTGTTTTTACATTTCTTATTTCGTAGAAACCAGTTATGTAAAAAAACCATATTAGGCCTTGAAATAAGAGCCATTGTGATTCAGAGGACTTGTATAGAAGGAACATGTTGTAATTCCCTTATGTTTAAAATTCTGCCTTTCCTATTTGGTAATATGGGGGTGGGAAGAAGGTGAGATTTTATTCTTTGCCTTGCTCCGATTTCATAGTGGCATGATGACAGAAAATAAAGTATGCATGTCCTCAGGAAAGCTGAGGGCTGAGCCATTTCAATGAGAATTCCAGATACACCGTGTGATGCTAGAAAAATATATATTTCAGGTTTAAAGGCTGCAAGCAGCATTTTTAAGTCTGGATTTTCTTTCAGCTCCCTTGGTTTTATCGACATAACACTCCATGGAAAAAATTCCAAGGTGACCAAGACTTGGGGATGGAGCCATGAGGAGTTTCAGCTTCAATATATCCCATTCCTTGGTCA
This sequence comes from Podarcis liolepis, assembly GCF_965112155.1. NCBI lineage: Eukaryota > Metazoa > Chordata > Lepidosauria > Squamata > Lacertidae > Podarcis > Podarcis liolepis. Next base: position 38,151,983 of record NC_139565.1, read on the forward strand.
CAAGAGCAGATGTCTGAATCCCGAAATGTGCTTTGATTGTAAACCAGGCCAGGAACTCTGTGGTGTTTGCTCCAGTCACCACAAAGCATTACAATGTCAATGACAGAGAGCGCTTGCTTTTTTAAAGGCTGCTGGAAAAGATGGCATTGGCCACAATTCTAGACTCAGATGCTACAGCTTTAAATGATGTCAAGATTAATATTGAGCTGGGTTACAAAAGGGTATTTAGAGGAGACCACCACAAGGCAGGAAGGGCTACTGTTTTAATAATAAACCTTATTTTTAATGGTTTCAGTTCAAAACAATGGTAAAAAGATTCTGTTCTGGTCGAACCACAGATCATGTTAAGACTTTAACAAATTACAGTCTTTCCCCATGGTTATTTAGAAAAGTGATACTGGATCTTAAGTAAAAATGTTTAGGGATTCTGCTGCCTATACAAAATGTTTCAGTTTAATAGGCTAGAACAGAAGTACAGAAATATCTACTAATGTTAATGAAACTTTTATTTAAACCATACAGAAACAAGAAAAGAAAAAAGAATTGTGCTTTATTCCAAGTTGGCTAGACCCAGTTAAAGAAATGAAAAAACCACAAACATTCTGTTGCTCTAGGGATGTTTTTTTCTCTAAAGCACCGGGCATCTATTTTATTTTCTCAGATATAAATCAGAGCACCTAAATAGTGCAATTGTATGCATGTCTACTGAGTTAAATGGGGCTTACTCCCAAGTCCCAGATATGGGTATGTAGGACTACAGCCTAAATCTAAAATGTTCCCTTGACATTCCCCCAGGTGAAGACACTGTAAAGGACAATGGCACATTAGGATTTAGATTCTATATTAATAAGCCAGTGTGGTGATGTCATGGACTGGGTGGACACAGAGGAATGGTGGGGGCACCAGCTGGGGAACCTCCAAAAGAATAAGGTTCAGAGCCCGGGGATTGGCGGTGGGACAACAATGAGCGGTTAGAAGGAGAAGAGGGGGCCGACTGGGAAGAAGAGGTGTCAGAAGCTGAAGAGGTAACAGGGTTGAGTGAGCAGGAAGATTCTGGGGCAGAGAGCAGTCCAGAATCAGAGGCAGAATCAGAGGCTGGAGAGGAGAGGCAGAGATGAGTCAGGCTGGTGATGAAGCCAGGTTGTTTCCCCCTCCTGCTGCAACAAGCTCCCCTCCCCCAATGTCCCAGGGCCAGAAGAGGTATGAAGAGGGAGGAGCAGAGACAGATGTGTCAACGTTGTCTCAGATTGCTTGGGAAGGACCCAAGGGAGAAGGAGATTTAGACAGCTGGGGGTAGACAGGGATCTTCATCCTCTGCAACTGCCTCACGGGGCAAGACCTACTGAGAAGAGTTGCTGTGCTCATTAGGCTTGGCTCCCTTAGGAGGCATGGTTTCTTCTAATAGTTAACTTCGTGGACTCTGTGTGATTTATTGCTATCTGGCTCCCTGATAGACCCTGACAGGTGTAGGCATTAGACTTAGACTGGGAAAATTCTTGAGAGCATTCAGGGGTATACAGGATTCCATTAGTCTCCAGGTATGGAGCAATTTTGCTGCAAATCCTTACTTGTAAATAAGTATTCTCTATAGAATAATTCTTTATATATCTATATAATAATACATATTGCTTCAGATAAAAAGCAACGTAGCACATTTAACCAAGATACATTATATGCTAGCTGCTTAGAAAACACAAAACAAAGCAATGGCATTATGAGTTGGGGCCGAGAATGGGGCTGAGAGGAACAAATGTGTACAGAGCAAAACTTTAGAAAAGGGCTTGAGTAGAGCATCTGGAACTTGGATGTGGGCAGTGAGGAGCCCTGGCCTGCAGCAATGTTTTAGCAAGACAGTCTTAAACAGTGTTGTGGGTTTTGCAAGCACAGAAATCATCCTATCAAGTGAATTGTGAAACCCAGCATGAACGAGCCCAGTCTGTGTTGTTGAGAAGTCCACCCCACATTTCCCCTGCAGTTCAGCATATTAGAATCTGGAGGAGTAGTGATTCAGGGGACATCCTTTTTATTCTGCATCCATGATTATTTGTGCTCATGATGCTATCGGGTCAGTCATACACGATTCTGTTTCAAAGATGGTTTGCCCCTACAAAAAGTTTGGAGAGATTCATTTCCAGTTGGTGCAAATCCCATCACTTCCTGCTGAAATCCCACTACTTTTTGTACCACAAATGTTCAGGTTTTTGTCCCGCCTTTGCTGCGCTATAGCCCTTCCAGACAGTGGCAGCTTTGGGGGAGCACTGCAGAACAAACTAAAGCAGACTATATCCACCACCAACACACTACCATTGTGGCAAGAATATGATACAGAACACATCCACAATAAGACATCAGTCTAGACCTGTTTAGGCAGCTGTGAAAGAATCTTGAAGGCCTCAGTCTAAGTACTTATTTGATCCCAAAGTTCTTATAATAAAAATAAAAAAAATTCCTTCTAGTAGCACCTTAAAGACCAACTAAGTTAGTTCTTGGTATGAGCTCATACCAAGAACTAACTTAGTTGGTCTTTAAGGTGCTACTAGAAGGAATTTTTTTATTTTGACTATCGCAGACCAACACGGCTACCTATCTGTAACTATTCTTATAATAAAACTGCACTTTGTTTCAAACCACTTCTCTGCAATTCCCTGGGTCCGTGAAGCATCTTTTATAGCCCTAATCATGTTTATTCAGACCGCCACAGAGGATTACAATCTTAATAAACTGTTTTATTAAAAATGCATTTAAAACAGCGTGGTTTTTTTTATAGAGAAATCAATTAAAAGCCAACTAAATAAAACCAGGTCTAGCCCTTGAACCTTATCAAAATCCATTTAATTTCCTAGAACTACAAATTCTACGTAAGTCCTTTTAAAAAATCATATACAGGCATGCAATACATGTAAAACCCATTATATTCGCCACCTACTATCTTAAAAATATCTTAACACTGTTTATTCTAGGCCTGTTTGTTTCCTTATTGAAATACAAGCAGCCCCATTTATACTGGCATTCCATCAGCTTTTGAAGATGCACACTGCACATTAAAAAAATACTCTCAAGAATCCTGGGAACTGTAGTTTGTGAAGTGATGGGAACTGTAGCTTCCTAGGATTCTTCTAGGTTCGTGAATGGAGGCTTTAAATGTATTGTGTGTACGCAGCCACAGTTACACACATATTCCCTTGATTTCTTGATCCAAGTCTCTTGTTTTTAATTTTCTATGTTGTTTTAATGGTATTGCTTTATTATGTATTTTAAATATGGATATTTCCACTTTAATGGTTTGTGTAACTTCATTTTTATACTTTGTAAACTGTAGCAAAGCCTATTTGGGCATTAAGTGTTACATAAATAAATGAATAAGAATACGAAAAGGTCCGCCTGAGGGGGGTGGAAATGTAAAAGGCCTCCCACCTCTTTTCAAGCGCCGACTATAGATTGCGCTTTCACAGCACTTCAAAACACAATGGAAAAGCTTCCCACACTTGGCTGTGAGTCATCAGGTACCGAGCAATAAATTAAGAGATGCATGTGTGTGAGAGCTAGACTGTGGTCAGCAAAGCTAAACATGGCACAGTCGGATGTTTATCTCAGTATTCTCACCTGAAAAACCTCTTCAGAATATAAGTGAAAGGGTGAGAGGTAGACAGACATCTCAAAGTTCAGCACAAGTGGTGTCAACACACGCTCTCTGCCCTGAATTAGGGGACTTAATGAACCTTGATTGCTCTGGTGGATTATCTTTTTCTGGAACAGGACGAAGGAGGGTGTGTGTGTGACTCTGTTATCCTTACCTGATTTCTCGGTGGCTGTTGAACCCATTGACAGCGGTATCTTTCTGAGCTGACTGAATGGAATGGATATTGGAACTACTGTTTTACAGTAGTTTCCATTGCATCTCCAGGGTCAGTTTCAGATAATAGCATTGGCTGATGGTATTTTGGCCCCCTGCAGTTCAGTGGGCTATAAATGCAATAAAGAACCAAAAAAATAATTTGTGGTAAAAGAAATAAATAACATGTTTTGGGCTACAACTCCCAGCTGGGGCTGAGAGTTTTAGTTCAACACATCTGTAGGGCACCAGGTTGGAGAAGCCTGGGGTACTCCTGCCTTAAGACAGCCCTGAAAATCACCATAGAGCAGTAGTAGGAATAAGAGGTGCAGCACACATCTGTTGCGTTTTAGCTAAAGTAGTATTTAAGAGGGAGGCTTACAACATAGCAAATATAAACACAACAATCATGGATTAAAACAAACTCTAACAAACAAGGGGTTTTTTAAAAAAAAGCAAAGGAAGAGATTATCTTTATTAACTGTAAAAAGGAAAATGAGTATCAGCTGTAGGCTTCAAGGAGTATTTCATTTAATTTCCTGTTTTCTTTGTTGCTTGACTGTGTTAGCATGATTTTTAAGAGGAAAAGAAGGCATCTACTGTTTTGCTTTGAAGATGGTACAGAAAATTTGGGGAACTTGCTTTTTTATATATAAAAAAAATCTGCACGTTTACAGGATGAATATATTTTGCAAAGCATGTGTCCATTCCAAACAGCGAACTGGTTTTCAGTAAAAAGACAGGGACAAGCAGCCTGCCTCTGGCTGTTTCTTTCTTTCCTTCCCCCTTTCCCTTCTTTGCAAGATTAAATAAAATTGTTTGTGTCCATATGCTACGCAGCAGATTCAAAATGCTACGTGGAGAGGACTTCTGGTTTGTTTAATATGAATATTTCCAAATCTTAACAGAAATCAAGATAGCAAAACCCAAATAAAAATTCAAAACCAATAATAAAACAGCAATAAGACCAATGAAGTTTTTTTAAAAAAAACAAAACATACAGGAATAAGGCAGCAGATAAAACTTAGCATGGAGTGACTTTCAGGAAACATTAAAAGGCCAGGGGAAATAAAAAGGTCTTTCTTTACTTGGTACTAGAAGACATGGAATTGGGCAGCTGGATAGCTTACCTAGGACTCAGAGTAGTATTCCACAGGGATGAGGTGCCATCACTGAAAAGCCCGTCACCTTAGCTCCCACCTGCCTCACTTCAAATAGTGGGGCACTAGGAGGAAGCAGGTTTCTAAGGCTGACCTCAATGAGGAGGCAGGTTTATGTTGGAAGTGATTGCCCAGTTCCAAGCCATTCATCTGGTATCCTTCCCTGACAACTGTGGTTTTCTTGCTCACCACAAAGTGGATGGATGACAGGACCCATCAGGGAACGGGCAGCAGAGCCTTGGCTGTCTTCAGGAGATCAAAAGATGTGTGTAGTGTTCTGGTTGCAACCATGCTTTTGCCATGTCACTCACTCTCAACTTAACCTACATGAGCTATAATAAAAAAATTCCTTCCAGTAGCACCTTAAAGACCAACTAAGTTAGTTCTTGGTATGAGCTTTTGTGTGCATGCACACTTCTTCAGATACACAGTGTATCTGAAGAAGTGTGCATGCACACGAAAGCTCATACCAAGAACTAACTTAGTTGGTCTTTAAGGTGCTACTGGAAGGAATTTTTTTATTTTGACTATGGCAGACCAACGCGGCTACCTATCTGTAACACTACATGAGCTATGTATTTTGCTCTTGTTCATTCATACCCCTTCCTCCTTTGCACACCATGAGAAAAAAGAGTGAAAGCCACAGTTACCTGTTAGATCCAAACTCAGGAAACAGTGGTTTAGCTTAACTGTGGTCAGCGAACCAAGTTCAAACTGTGGTTTCAGATCCTGGTTTTTGTGCGATTAACTAACCTGAGTTACAATCATCCAGTCTCTTGAGTTCATATTTTACTAGAAACTGGAGCTGATTCAAAACTGAAAGTGGTTGCTTTCAGTCTTGTTCCCTCCTATGCAAAGGAAGAGGTAAAGGCATATAAGCCCAAGGCTCATCACCACTTATTCTCATAAAACTAAATGAAAGCTTAGAGGTACATCTAAACTGGGCCTAAGAGAAAGCCAGGGATGTGGGTGGTGCTGTGGGTTAAACCACAGAGCTTAGGGCTTGCCGATCAGAAGGTCGGTGGTTCGAATCCCTGCGACGGGGTGAGCTCCCATTGCTTTGTCCCAGCTCCTGCCAACCTAGCAGTTTGAAAGCATGTCAAAGTGCAAGTAGATAAATAGGTACCACTGCGGTGGGAAGGTAAACGGTGTTTCCATGCGCTGCTCTGGTTCGCCAGAAGCGGCTTAGTTATGCTGGCCACATGACCCGGAAGCTGTATGCCGGCTCCCTCGGCCAATAAAGCGAGATGAGCGCCGCAACCCCAGTCAGCCACGACTAGACCTAATGGTCAGGGGTCCCTTTACCTTTAAGAGAAAGCGACAGACACAGAAATTGCACAATAGCAACAAGTGTGAAAGAAACCTGCTGCCCCACCTTTGCATCTGGCTCCTAGAAAAACTCACCATTTTTCAGAACTAAGTTGTGTTCCTGGAGAAAGCATATGGAGATAGGAAAGAGGCTGTCAGAAGCTGAAGAATTTCTTAAGACATGTAGGCCAACTCTTCCTTGGAGGATGGGCAGGATATTTATGTAACCGAGAGTAATAACAAATGAAAGAGGCCTGATTAACCTACCTTTTTTCTCCATAGCCCAAATCAGATTTATTTACAAGCTGTTTTACCAAAATGCTGATCGCAAATATCAAATAAAGTATTAGACATAAACCTCCCTGTGCCAAAGTATTAAAACATTAAAGAAAAACACATGTCTAATAGAGATAGAATTACACACTATAAATCCGTTAGATCAAAGGCTTTGGGTCTCAGTGGGGCTTGAAACCACATACTCTGGCCTCCTACATGGAGCTCTGCCCCCACTTCTCCTGGTCAAGCATACCCCTGACGATCCTTGTGAAGTTGCTACTTTACCCTGCTCTCATTACCCCTGTTTCTTTTTATAAGAAACATCCAAGCCCCCCTTTTCCAATAAGTAATCTAAGTCATTTAAAAAAACAATTACACTGAGGTGGGTGGGTTGTGGGGGGGGGCAGTGGTTAGGAGAACACACATGACGAAAGCACATGTTTTTCTAATCACGAAGCGTAGCTATTGTGGAAACTGCTATTTTGGCCTTTGCAGCTGAAATGAAGGTCAAAGTTAACTTCTAACTAGCATGTTATTTGCCCAGCTGCAATTAGAAATTAAAAAAACAACAAACCAGAATACAGCAAATTTGATACACAATTCTGGGTAGTGCTATACATTTATATCTGTATATATCTGCTATACATTTAATCTGTTCTTATTGAAAACTCCCCTTAATTCTCCATACACAAACACACACTCAATATAGGATGCCAACACCACTTTTCAGACAGACATAACTGAGTATGGTGCAACCATCTCCCTTCTCCCATTTTAGAAATATGGTCATGGGTCATAGCTGTAGTAGAGCATCTAGGGCCCATAGTGGGGTAGGAGAGCTTAAAAAAAAATCACATCTGGCAACCAACGTGCCCCTTGGGTTTCAGATAGTACATGGATAGGCAAGTCTAAAAAGCTTGGGACACCAATTTTCATGGCCCTTTACGGGCTATGGTGGCTCATTTACCAGAAGTAATGTATTTAGAACCAACTGTATACTTGGTTCTGACCAAACTAAGCCTCCTTGGATGCTTTTGCTGTAGGAGTTAATGCCAAATATATAACTTCTGGTAAATGAGCCACCATAGCCACTCAAGGGCAGTGAAAAATTGTGCCCTAGTCTTTTTAGACTCGTCTACCCATGTACTATTTGAAGCCAAAGAGGTGCATTGGTTGCCAGATGTGAAATGTATTGTCATTATTTTCAGCTCTCCTACCCCATTACCAGGTTCACAATCCACAGCATCTCCAGGCGGACCTGGCAGTGCCCCCTGTCTGAAAGCTTACAACGCAGCTGTCAGTCAAGGCAGATAATGCTGAGCTAAATAGACTAATGGTCTGACATGGTACACGGCAGCTTCCTATGTTCCTAATTGTCCCACTTCCTTCAAAACCATCCCACTCTGGGCACTGGGCAAACTGTTCTGCCTCCCTAACACGTTGCTACGTGGGAGATTTTGGAACCAGAAACTAAGCTCCCCTACCAAAAAAAGATGATGCTTCAAGGTGCTGTTCACCTAAATAGGATATTCTTGTCTTCTAATATTCCCCGGCATACAGTCATTACCTTGGAAGCCAAACGGAATCCGTTCCGGAAGTCTGTTTGACTTCCAAAACATTCGAAAACCGAAGTGCAGCTTCCAATTGGCTGCAGGAAGCTCCTGCAGCCAATCAGAAGCCACAGAAGCCATTGGATGTTTGGCTTCCAAAAAGTTCGTAAACCAGAACACTCACTTCCGGCTTTGCGACGTTTGGGAGCCAAAACATTTGAGAACTAAGCTGTTCGAAAATCAAGGTACGACTGTACAGTGGTACCTCGCAAGACGAATGCCTCGCAAGACAAAAAACTCGCTAGACGAAAGGGTTTTTTGAGTTGCTTTGCAAGACGATTTTCCCTATGGGCTTGCTTCGCAAGACGGAAACGTCTTGCAAGTTTGTTTCCTTTTTCTTAACACCGTTAATACAGTTGCGACTTGACTTCGAGGAGCAACTCATAGAACGTGGTGCGATAGCCGTTTTTGAGGTTTTTAAAGACTTTGGTGATTTTTGAAGCTTTTCCAAAACTTTCCCAACACCGTGCTTCGCAAGACGAAAAAAATCGCAAGATGACAAAGCTCGCGGAACGAATTAATTTCGTCTTGCGAGGCACCACTGTATTAGGATATTGAAGTCACAAAGGCCCAAAGTATGTGATAGTTTTTAGTTTCCCCTTACGGGTCTTTCCTTTATTTCAAAGCAGCAGCTGAGGTAGGTGTTCAGGTCTAGGACTGTGGGGTGTGTGTGGAGGGGGAGTTTAACTCTTTCTGCATTGCAGTCTTGACAAAAATCCCCCTCTTGAAGCTGTCATTTAGCATTGGAGAAGAGGTACCATTGTCATCAGGACGTCATGCCGTTACTCCTGAACATATCCTAACTTTATTCACTGAACATTACAGGGAGTTTAATTGATTTTTTTGTTTTGTTTTACACTGGAGACATGAGCCGAGAAAGGATTGTCACTTTTTGGCATACTAAAGGCCTGTAGAGGCAAGCATTTGGCATAATAGCTGGGCAGTGTTGAAAAGCTGGTGTGTCACGGCTCCCACTTTGCGACAAACTGAAAATACACAGTTGCCAAAAGGCAGAAATTCAGCATGCACCTCCCTTACCACCCATATATACTTCCCAGCTCAAAAAAGGAATAATGCTACGCAACTACCTGTCCTCAGATACCACAATGTAGAAAAGAATGCAGTTTAGAAGATCGGAAGGAGTGGAACATGAAATTAATAGGTACATAACCACAGCAGGATGAATAAAACCTGTCTGGCATAGAGCATTTAAATGGAGTGGGTTATGGAAATATGAAGTTAAACTGCACGACAACTTTTGTTGCTTCTTAGAATGTGTGCCATTTACAGTATTTTTCAAAGCCCTGGCTCCTAAAATGGTTGCCTAAAGGCATGGCAGAAGAAGGCTCTTTTTAAAGTAGAAACTATGGGAGTTTATATCCGAAAATGCCGAGCATCTCTGCAAAAATAAACTTTTCAGATGCCACATCTGTTTTCTCTCAACCCTGGCAGCGATGCGGTCATAAAGCAACATCTTGCCCTCAGAAATGTTCAGCACTTTAGAGCCAGAAGCCTGACTATGGTTCAGAAGTGTAAGGAAATTATCATAGTGACATAAGTAAACTTTGCAAAATCTGCACCCTGACCCCCAAAAGCTTTTTTTAGAGCTAATTTTTTCTCCAGTTCCTTTCAGGTTTTAAAGCCCTCAAACAAATTGATAGCAGAATTATTAAAGAATTCTGATGCAAATAAATAAAAATATATGTGCAGCTAAACTATGTGATTTATTGGAGCCGCCTCCATATGTATATTTCCTTAGAAGCAAGTACCCATGAATTCTGTCTTGAGCCCAAAAAGTGGCTCCATATGACACTATCATGAAGATTTGACTGTGAAAATTGGAACAATTGATTTTTTTAAATAAACATCCTAATCAAGTAGTTAGGTAACTTTCCCTATGGATTTCTGGACCCAGAGTCCAAAAAGCATTATGGTACTTTAAGAATTGGAAGCATTCAGCTGAACTAAGACCAATAACAAGAGAGGATCGACAACTTGGATAGCAGGAATTCAGTATGTCACGTTGTTTGCAGTATGTCACATCACGTTGCATTTGTTTTGCACCAAAAAGGTCTTTAAAAGCATAACTGTGAAAGCTCACATATTCAGTTAAGGGTTAGAGAAACAGCATGTAAGTAGTTCTCTCTGCACTGCCAAAAGCAATAAAAATAGAGTAACTGAAGATACATACCTTAATATATCTGGAAAACCACTTTAACTATAAGCAACTTCAACAATATTTTTAAAGCAATTAAATTCTAGTGAGTATGCTGCAACTTTGTAAGAATGCAAGCTCACATGCTCCTTCCCAATTTTCTTTCGTGAAAAAAGCAACAGAATTAAAGCTTGCCCTTGAAGATGCTTAGGAATTCCATTTTTATATATCAAGGTAAAAATATTTCCCTGCCTATGTCTAAACCACATTTCACCACCCCACCCCACCCAATGAAACCATCAGGTTTAATAGCTAGGCTATTTTACTAAGCAAACTAGTGAAAGATTAAGGAACAGAAGTAGGAATGTATGCTGGCTTCAGTCAAGTAGGTTATCATAAAAATGCCTTAAGCAGCCATCCTTTTTTTGCTCATACGTCTTTCCTCTCAACTAAGTGCATCCCCACATTCTGCATCAATTAAGCAACAAATGGGCAGCCAATGATGGGCAAAGCCAGAGGCAAAAGTCTTAATAATTTTTCTGCCTGTTGTAGCAACTGTAATTTATTTTCATTTTATTTGTTAAATCTGTATACCGCCCTTCATGCATAAATCTCGAGGTGGTTTACAACACAAAAATACAATATAAAAACACAAAATACATAATAAAAACAATAACCAACCAACCAACCCCCCCTTCCCTTCCCTTGAACACATTTAAAAGGGTATAGAATGTTAACCAGCCAAATAGGGTGAAGGTATTACAGTGGTACCTCGGGTTAAGTACTTAATTTGTTCCGGAGGCCCATTCTTAACCTGAAACTGTTCTTAACCTGAAACACCACTTTAGCTAATGGGGCCTCCTGCTGCCGCCATGCTGCTGGAGCACGATTTCTGTTCTCATCCTGAAGCAAAGTTCTTAACCTGAGGTACTATTTCTGGGTTAGCGGAGTCTGTAACCTGAAGCATATGTGATCTGAAGCGTATGTAAGCCGAGGTACCACTGTATTGTATACGCAGCTAATCAAGATGTACAAAAAACTGTCGTGGGATGTTGGGTGGGAAGTTCAAAAGAATTACTGTAAGTGTATATGAATGGAAAATGATATGAGTGTATAACTGAAAACCTATAAATAAAATGTTTTTTTTAAAGGCTGTTAATCAGCCAAAGGCCTGGTTGCTGGGAGGGGTAGCTCAGTTGGCCGAGCATGAGCCACTTAATCTCAGTTGTGGGTTCGAGCCCCACATTAGGCAAAAGATTCCTGCACTGCAGGGGGTTGTACTAAATGACCCTTGTGACCTCTTCCAACTTTACAATTCTATGGTTCTACGATTCTATGAAGAGGAACGTTTTTGCCTGGCAGCTAAAGGTGTATAATGAAGGCACCAGACGAACCTCCCTCGGGAGAGCACTCCACAAATGAGGAGCCCCTGCGGAAAATATGCTGTGCTCTAGATGCTATAAGGGTTTCAATTGTACTTTTACAGACATGCTGTGGACCATCAGAATAAAGGTAGCAGATCACTGGTGGTCTGTGGACCACAGTCTGGAAACCCTTGTGCTACAGCATTTCCTATTAAATAAAACATGACATTTCTTTGTAACAGAAACACATTTTATTAATCTATGACCTACCTCTGAACTGGCCCTGATTTTCTGCTAAAATCGACATGTCTCTTCCTTGGTGATCATCCACAGATTTTGCTCTTTCAACCAGGACACCCCAAAAATAGAAACAATACTTCACAATGCGTTTCCCTCATAACTGAACTTCCTGTCTTCTCCCACAAATGAGATTACTTTTTCTAAAAAGAAATGCAGCACATATTTCTATAGTATTAGACTAGAACAATACTTTGCAGTAAAATGTTATGTACTAGGGAATCTGAGCAATCATTTTACTTTTCTCTCCATCACAGTCTTTAAGGGCCAGCTCTCCTATGGGAAACACTGCTCAAAAGAGTGCACCATTTATGCAGTCTGATCCTATGTGTGTTTAACTTGGAAGCAAATCACGCTTTCAAGTCACTTGCCCTGCAGGTAAATATTCCTAGGACTGAAATACAAATACACAATTTTCTTGGTCAGTCACAAATGCTTACAAAGCAAAGAAAACCATGTTTGTGTTATGAAAGTTTTGTATAAACCAAGTAATATTATCTCATTTGATGTCCCCTGCAAGATCAGACACAAATAGTTTTTGCTTTAACATATATCCTTATGATTATCATGATTTGGTGTGTGACATCTCCAGCTTTAAATAACCAAAGCAAACATTCAGGAAGTAACATGAAACTTAAATTTATTCTTGTTAGACATCCAAAATTATTGTTATAAACAACAAGATACATTAAGGATCTTTACATTCCTTAGGTTTATAAATACTCTGCAAATACATGTATATACATTATTTACAGGTTTGTTTGTACAGCTATTTGTCTACATATACAGAATACTGGAGGTAATTTAGAGAAAAATTTCAGATTTGTTTGACTTGGCAAAATGAAGTCAGATGAAAAGAAAATGATCTTACATACATATGAAAACTGTTTCTTGGGAATCAGATACCATAAGATACATTGGTTAATGGCAGTTGCCATTTTGGCCAAGTAGCTTTTCAAAAATATTGCTGATATATTGGAAATTTCGAGTCAGTCCTTAGAATAGGGGACGGCAACTGATGGCCCATGGCCCTTAACCCATTTTGCACAGCCTATATTTCATCTAGCGTGTTGAGACCTCAAACAGGCTTCTGCGGTGTGTTGCCACTTTGTGGCACCTGGAAGTAGTGCATAAAGGGCTGCTTTGAACCTGGCAGGTACCCCACACCACAGAGGCCTCTGCAATAGCACAGAGGTCAACGCTGTTTTCAGAATGCACACCTTGCTGTAAAATACTCCCAAAGCACCTGTTTTTTTAGGCACTCACCCCCAGTCCAATAGTTGCAAACCTTGATTTATTAATGGAACTTTTGGACCAGTTGATAGCAGCTAATAATTTGAAATTACAATTATCATCACCATAAAAAATTGCCAGCATGATCTACTAACAATTGGTGTAGTGGGGCACCATTGCTCACCTGGCTTCCCAGCATAGCAGGTCTCTGGTGCTTTCCAAGGGGAGGGGTGAGTTGCAGGTAGCTTGGTCCAGTGCAGCATGTGATAGTGGAATCAATATGACATTCCCCCTCCCACGTACTGGGCCAGGCTCCCTGTGCCTCCCCCTCTCTTCTCAGCAAGCCAGTGGCCTGCTGTGTTGGGTAGCTAGAAAAGCAACATTGCCCCACAAGTGCCACCTCTGCTGCTACTGGCCTGATCTAGGGCTTCCCCACGCATGTAGAAATTCCAGTGTATGTACAGTGTATGTGCTTGCTTGCTTGCTTGCTTACTTACTTACTACAGTGACAGTATGCATCAGTAAGAAATGGTGGGGTGTCCCTGTTGTTTCAGTGCACTGGGCAGTTTAGTTTGAGCTTTATGCCAGGGCAGTATCTCTTTATACCCAACAATGAAAGTTACTAATCTAGGGAAAAATCTAGATTATTTGGGTGTTTGATATTGGATAAATATATAAAAACAAGAAGCTAATGAATCTGCAGGGGCAGACAAAGTAAAGTGAGACAATGTTCATACTACATATTCAGTCTTGGCCTGCAACAGGTTTTCTAACTTGACCTCTTACATGCATTGATTGATACTGTCAATCCGTGTACTGACATTTTGAACGTAGGCATACTATCACAGAAGTTGGTCAAGCTTAGCTTATCCTTTTCCTGATTAAGACCAAATCTGAAAAAAATTCTAATTAATGTTCCCAAGTGATCAGTTTAGTTTTTAAACTCTATAGTCATTTAAAAATGGCCAACATACACTGATCATTACTGAAAAAAACAAAACAAAATGGCAAATACCTTCTAACTGCTTGTCAGCTTACCTGTCACAAAAGATCGACATTTTAATTTTCTCTCTGTATTTGAACCACATTGGAAATCTATACAAATGCTTAAGTAGCTACTCCACATGCAACAACCAAGTTGAGCTATAACATGATTGCAGCCAAAATCAAAAGCATCTAGCAGAAAATGGTGATGCATTTGCATATTCCAAAGTGGAATCTTAGCTTTTGGTCAACTAACCCTAAAAGACAAGCATTATGCAGCACTTATGGTGACCTCATACGGCATTGTACAATTACTCAACAATTCTGTCTGTGCTTAACTTAGACTTTTACTGGTTCCTTATGTGACTATAGATAGCATTGGTTAAATTAATGTGCTTGTGCCTATTTGCCAATTCACATTTTTACCTCGCTTCATGTACCTACAGAATTAGTGCAAAGATTGTTCAGATTTGATGTCAGCTTCTAATCACACACATAAATATGACAACTAAAACTCTCAGGGTGATAAGCGGTTTGGTGAGCTATTTCCTTCCCCACCTGTAGAAAGTTTGAGAGTTGTCAGCTTACGCGGAGGGTGCTGAGGACTCTTACGAAGGTTATCATCCATCTGCAGAAACAACATAAATAGCAATTCATATATCTAAAGAAGATATCTATAACGAAATCTTCACAAAGATTCAGAAATGTGCTCTACAAAGCTGTTTTCTAGATATGCACTAGTGCAGTCTAACTGAGATCAAGGAGACCAGACCAATGTGAATGTTCAATAGAACTCCTCATGGATGTGATTCATCATTCCTTTATATTTTAGCTTTCATACTGCACTTAGCAAGCCTAATTCTCACTTATCCATAAATGTATTTATCATATTGTGTACTACTTGACCTATCATACGTACATAAACAAGAGTCAGGACCCCTTAAATGTTACTGTGGATATGTAGGAGATGCTTTTTTGTAAAGGCGGAGACACAGCTGGCATGATGTTTAACTGACTTAATCACATGGGAAGGGTCCAGTGCATGGGTCTTTCTCATAGGAACTGCCTTCCCCTCTTCCAACACAGTGCCACTTCCATGGGTGAGACCCACAAAACTGGCCCCCACCTGTATGACTGGAACATTTAAATGCTACTGAAGCTGCACAGAAGCCACTCATTGAAAAGAAGATCTCACATGACTCTAGGAGAACTCTTCAAAATAACTTCTTCAACACTCCTGGCAAAATCTAGCAAGGATGTTCGTTAAGGTTATCCAGCTTTAGAAAAGGAGTTTAATATGAACACAGATTAAAAGTAAAATTACAGCAATAATGAGTTGCCAGTATTTTCCAACATTATGTGAAGATGGCAACCATCTAAAAAGAGTCCATTAGGCAAGGACTGGTAAGACAGTAGTGGCTGGTGGAGCAGGATGGAAAAGCCCTCCTGACTCTGGTGTCACTGCATTTACTTGAACAGGACTGGGGTAGCGCAGAGCAGAGGGAGAGTCGGGCCTGTGCAGACGCACAAGTGGAACCAATCCAGCACTCTTTCTGACCTGACCTCACTGCCACAATGCCACACCCCAGCCCGTCCAGGTAAGCTGCAGCAACACCATGCCCCACCACACTAGTTGTTACAGCTGAGAAAAATGCATTCAAGAAAACAAGGCACTTCAGATGCAATTGATGTAGGAATGCAAATGAATTAATTTCTGATGGAAGCAATAGAACTTGAATCAATCAAAACAAAATGCAGCCATATTATTTTAATTTGCAAGATTTTGTCAGATTATTGTAGGTGGTCATATTCAAAAAGCACGTTGTGAACTGATGTGATGCGTGCCAATGTCCTTAAGTATCTTTTGCGCCTGGTAATAGATTCCATGTTCCAACTCTGTACATGAGTGTTGAAATCCAGGGTTCATTCTTGATACTCCTACTGAAGTAAATATAAGCAACTTGTGTACTGCTGTCTAGCTCACTTTTGAAGAAAATGAATTTTCTAAGGTATGCAATATAATATGCATACCCTGAAACAAGTATTTCACAGTATGTAATTGCTAAAATTAATCTGAAGATTACATGACAGTGACTAGGAAGAGGGGCCCTGATTTTAAAGCAAATGGAACCTAATGGGGAGAAATGCAGAATTATCCTTCATCCAATGCTTACCCTGTCTGCAACCCTGCTCCTCAAATGCTTTCCTTCAAGCTAAGCCAAGGGCAACTTCAGCATCACAGCTTGGCAGAGGGAGAAAACACTTGGGTTGACAAGCTATCGGAAAGCTGGACAGGTTTTATTCTCTTCACTCATGTGTCCCTTTTCTGACTTCCATCCTCTCTTTCAACTTGATTAGACACAAATGGTCCAAACACATTGAACTGCCATGGTCATGCCTAATTTGGTCCCTAGTTATCAACAAGAAGAAGATCGGAAAAATACAAAAAGACAGAAACAAAAATGACCTTTTCAATTAAGTTGGATTCTTTGTTTACAAGCTGTGTGAGTTTCTGTAGATTTGCATCAACTGTGTCTTGACCTGCTGGAGTGGCACCTAAATAAGCAATGCACACAGAAACAGAAAGTTAGGAGGGACTGAAACTACATTTAGAAAGCATTTCCTTATTTTCATCAGGGCACAGAACATAAGAAGATGCTGGATCAGGTCCATGGCCCATCTAGTCCAGCAACCTGTTCTTACACTGGCCAACCAAGTACCTATGGGTAAGCCTGAAAAATCAATTTCACCTCCCCACCACGAACCAAATCCTCTGCTACCTCCATTCCACAACAGATAAAATTTAAAATGGTAAGACTTCCAGAGCCGTACAGATTCAGTGCAAATATAGGTATACCTCTTATGAAAATATAACACATGCTGAAAGAGAAGCATATGGCTTACCTGATAAGTTTGATCTGAAGTAACAAATCAGAATGTCATCACAGAAGTGACATAAATTGGGAAGCTGCTTCAAATGATCTTGTAGCTGGGTTTTGGGGAACGGTACTTTATAAAGAGGAGCAAGAAAACCAAACACAAAGGCATCAAGAGTTGTAGGCCTGGGGGTAACAAACATGGGATACGGATATCTCAAACCCGGTAAGTCACTTTCTAAACAGAGAAAAATATCAAGCAAAGTGTCGCTGTTTGAAGACACTCGTATTTAGCAAAATAACGTGAGTGCTAATGTGGAATTAAACCCATGATGGAAGATTAAAAATATGTTTGACTCAACATATGGTATAGTCTCTTATTTTCACAGCAGTTTAATAAAGTTGTGTTTTGTCATAAAATATCTCCATTAATGGGATAAAAGAGACAGATATTCATGGCATACCATTTTACTAGACAATGAGCAAGATTCAACTGCCTGCAGGCTGCACATATAATTACAAAACAGCAGCTGCTGTCATGTCCCAAGTCTGTTTAGAGACATTAATGTTGAACACTGTCATAGTTTCAGCTGCTCCCTTGCTACAGATATACAAGAGCTGATAAATGGAATATTTGGTGATCACATGCCATCAACAAAACTCAGATTTGGTTCACAGATTACTCCAACATCTGCATTGGGATAGATTTTTATTTATTTTTTGCTTATTTGGAGCATTTGTACCCCATTCTTCTGCCAAATAGTTCCATGCTGTTCCAGCAACATTTTGATGCAAAAACTACACAGGCAGGTCAAATCACATAATTATTTCCTGTGCCAGCATTACTGACTGAGCCTCACTTGAAGTGGCTTCCATGACCACCACTGTGGTAATTTTTTAAAAAGTATATAAGACGAGTTCTTAGAAGGAAAACAGTGTTTGGCATGAAAGGTCAGAATTGCAACAACAACTGAGGTGATTGACTCCTCTCTTCTGTCTGAAGTGCAGGTGGTACACAGACTGACACAATTCGAAAACTGGCATCCTGTGGAACAGGAAGGTTTGCTGCAGTACAGTATATCCAATGAGGATAAGACTCCCCCCAAAACAATGTGCCAATGTGCTCTTAGAAATAAAAATCTGTAAATAGGGCAGCCATGGTCTGGTTTTCATTGTCCAAGTTTTTTATAAAAAAAACAACAGTCACCAACTGTGCAGGGAACAGATCAAATGGAACGAAGACATACCATGTATAGGGCAGTTAAGTTAGGTTGTTCAGCTGCAACCTATCTATTCCTCTGTAGGGTCAAGCTGCAAAAAGTCCTGATTCTTGAAGGCTGCAACAGAGGCAAGCTTTGCACAGGACTGATTGGCTGGCACCTGCGAATCTGCCACTATACCACCCGCAACATGGGGGGAGGGAATGCACTTCAAACGGATTTTTTTTAAAAATAAATAAAGCAACAAATGATAAATAGACAAACAAACAGGGATGTGCTTTTAATTAAAAAGAAAAGAGAACAGAAATCACACTGCCTGCCTGAGGCACAAGGGAAGACTGATGGCTGATGGCTGAGCCAGCAATCAATTCCCTAGCATGCAAATGTGTCATTTCACTTGCAAAGCCAGAAGCAAGCCAAGTTCACTGCTGGTGAGCTCTTGTTCATATTTTTATTTGCCTCTGCACATTTAATTGGTCACCCTGTGGTTTGATAAGCACTAGAAGAATGACATCTGATTTTAAAACTTGAATACATACCAAAAATCTATGTTTCGTTCACAAGGAAAAAGAAAACCGGAAAGCATACACAAGTATTTTGGCATTAATAGTACCACACCGCATATGTTGCAAACACTGTAAACATTCTGTACTCACATGTTTCCAAAGAAAAATGGAGATGTCCCCAGTCTGTTTGATAGAAGATTCAGGCATTCCTTGGCATCTCTGTAGATCTAAAACAAACAAGCGCCACAAACCCAGAAGTGATTGTTCAGGTTTGCAAACGTTTTTTTGAAACCCGAATGTCCGGTGGGGCTTCTGCAGCTTCTGATTGGCTGCAGGAGCTTCCTACAGCCAATCAGAAGCCACAATTTGATTTCTGGACGTTTTGGAAGTCGAACGGATTCCATATGACTTCCAAGGTACAACTGTAATTTCAATGGGAGTACTCTGAGTAAAATGTAGTGGCTACAACCCAATATTTGAGAAATTGTTATGTGTCCTTGGCCACACATATACATAACCTGCCTGTGGCCACTCCTTTGTATGCTGGCTTATTTTTTTACTTGTTTGCAAGAGTGTCTCCCTCCAAACACCAGCATGTTCGCTATGTGACCATGTTATTCCTGTACCCTGCTGGAATATGAGGGTCTTATGCTTGCTATCCATGCCTTGATCATTTTGTGGATTAGTTACTGCAATCTGCAATATGTGAGCTTGTCTTTGAAAACTGTTCAAAAGCTTCAGCTAGTAACAAAATGTCTTTCTTCCTTCCTTTCCTTATTATGCCACCCTTCGTTGGTTAAGATCCAGAGTAGTTTACAAAATACAATTAATGTATTCAATTTTTAAAAAAACTTCATTATAACATAAAACTAATATTCAATCCATCAGAGCACTACAGCAGAAGAGGGCAGAATCAGTCCACCTGGCATAAAACACACCAGTCCCTCCCCAAAACATGAGTGAAGAGATGCCAGGCAGAAAGAATGTAAAACACTAGTTCTTTCCATCTGCATGGGTTGACAAATTTGTTAACCAGAACGATAACACAAGGCATGGGAAATTTCAGGTGGCCACTAAAATGAAGTAGAATCAGGAAAGCCCTCTCCCGAACCTTCTTTTGAATCACTGGTTGATCAAGGAAGTTGTTGGACCAGTAAACTTCACTGATCCTTCCAACATTACCTTGAAGAAATCTATTGTCTCAAAAAGTATTAAAACAAGCACCATCATATTTAGCGTCCAATTCTAGTACATCTGCATCGATTATAGGCCTAAATTACTCATAAAGCAAAATATACCTGTGCTTCCACTTCAGTGAGACTGTAGAGCGGAGGCCCTCCCTTTGTCAGCAAGATCCTATTAAGGGCTTCCCCAGACATCTTTCTAGGCAGATACCAACTCAATGGAAATGGGATCCTTGAAGCAAACCATGGTTTTGTCACATTGTAGTAATTATCAGCTTCAACCCAGAAAGTGTGCAGCTATATCATGATAACAAAGAATGTTAACATTCGATAATGAACATCAGCTTCCCTGTTACTAAAAAACCCAAACCTGTTTTTGTTTACCAATAGATTTTGGGGATCTAATAAGCCTGTCTCAGTGTTCAAAAACCAAGTTATTTTCTCAGCAGAGTGGAAATAAAGTTAAGACATTAGACTATTACAGATATGCAAACACATTTTTAATAATTAATTAATAATACGAATAGGACAGATCTCGATAAGAGTGCATGTCTCTACACTTTTACATGAAAATAAGTCCCAATGAACTCAATGTGGCCTTCTTCTGAGTAGATATGAATAGGACTGCACTATATTGAATTAATTTTATAATGAATGATTTTAGAGTGTTGTTTGTGTTGTACTTTTGTACTGTTTTATTGTTGTTAGCCGGCCTGAGCCCAGCTTCGGCTGGGGAGGGCGGGATATAAATAAAATTTATTATTATTATTATAGAGGTAATTATAAAAGTCAAAGTATACCAAGCATATTATTTTTAAAGAAACAATTTATATTAAATTTAAATTATTCCTACCATGTCAGCAGTGTTTCAGAACAGTGAAAAGTAACTAGTTTAAATAACACACATACTTGCTATGAGTTGCAAGTCTCCTCTATCCATTACCTGAACTTCTGTGACGTTACTGGCCTAGTCCTTACAAATAGCAGACTGAAAGCTTCGCATAAAAACCTAGCACATTATGGGTAAGTCAAGGTCTAAGAAAGTCTGTGGCTGTTCTTCTCCTGCCATTTTGTATCTAGTGCAAGATTTACCCAGAAATGGTAATGAGCTATTGTATATTGCATCTGCTCGATTAGTTTAACTTTGTTTTTAGGTTGTAGTGCTTTTTATATGAGCAATAGAAGCTTATCACATACAACTTTCATTAAAACCACACTAGAACTCATCTTATCTATTTCTAGTTTTCTTTGTGGAAAGAATTTCTGTATAGGAAAAATTTAGTTATGTAAGTCTTCATCTACAGAGTGAAGAAATAAAACCCAGACAGATGTTTACCACCATGTCTACTGTTTGTGAGAACAAAGCCACAGAGCAGGGGTGGGGAATCTGTGGCCTTCCTGATGCCTTCCTATTGTCACTGAGCTCTTTAATATGAATGCTGATTTTAAAGATATCTGATTTTAATGGTGATTACTGACTCCTAAGACATCTCATGGGAACACACAAGAAGTTCAAGACACATTAATTTCAATGAGCTGAATAAGCATGTTATTGACTTTGGTGGGTGGCACTGCAAAACTTTGGTCACAAACAACAACTGTATCTTACCACAGCAGGAAGTAATTTTTCTTCGAGTAGTGCAATGTACGCCAGTGTGTCTGCTCCTTCTTTTGTAGACAACTCATAATCAGCATTATATTTCTGCCAGTGAAAAAGGCAATACATTAATGCAGCAAGCAGTCATATGAAACTTTCCAAAGAGAAAATAAAGCCAACAATTGAAGGTTCCTGTAAAAAGTGAATTATATATTCAGTTTCAAAAAACAGAAAAGCAATAAATAATAAAATTAAACTGTTAACTTTTCCTCCAAGTTAATGGTTTCAATGTTGAATAATAATAGTGTTAACTGCTGAAGTTACAGAGGCACTTAATTCTAAGATCAATCTGCCTGAAGTCAATCTAATGGGGATATTTTAACAAAATCAACTTGCACTTTAGTTAAGGTGTGCATGACCTTTCTATTTAAACTGCTTTTAGTCATGGTGAATCCTGAAAAATTGAGTTTAAAAATGCATCTCTATTCCCTTAAAATATAAAATTTACTTGTGCTCCTGTTTGGCTCTTTTATTGTACAAACAGAATCTGAAAGAGTTGTGAATTTATGAGCTACAATCCTGATCTCCTAGTGAATATATAGACAAGAGATCTTGTGGAATGGCACTCTGTAGGATCCAAGGAGAACCTTTTCCTCCCTGTCCCTGATGTTGGAGCATCAGTCAAGATGCAGCAATGCCTGAAAGCTCTATCAGCCAAGCATTTCACTTTACACAGAAGCCTTTCTGTGCATTGCATAGGGCGCTCCTGAGCTTGCCTATGCAGGGTGCTGTCAACAGAAGCTGAAATTTTGCCATATTCAGGGCGAAAGGACAAGTAGCCTGTGGGATTGTTTTGTAAAAAGCATTAGCTCCTGCCTGGCTATGGTAGAGGGTACGGGCACTGCTGTGGCTTGAATGGCACAACAAAGTTTTGCTTCGCTGAGGCGGGGATCCACTTTACAGGTTGATTTCCATGCACTCACATATGGTAGAAGAGAATGATTGCAGTGAGTTTTATTTATTATTTTATTTCACACTATTTATATATTGATTGACTGTAAAAAAAACAAACCCAACCCTCAAAGAGTTCAAGTAGTATTGAGTCTGGCTGGTGGAGTTCAATTGACTGGTAGACTATAGATTTCTTGGGACACATTTTGTTTGTTCTCATACCTTAACAGGAGAGGGAGAGGTGGCAGTCAAACCCTAGCAAAGGTGTCCTCTCTCCAGAATGTTCCTTAGTCTTTGGAAACAGTTTTAAGAATTCTGCCTCAATATCCTGATTTTTCAGCTGTCATTTCCTTGATTTTCCAGTCTTCAGTGAAACTTCCAGGCTAGCCAGCAACTGAATTTCTAATGTTAAAATTAAGGAAGGGGAAAAAATTCCTTAATCAAGTGAAAGATACATTTTATTCCTTTTTTGTAAATAAAGAAGCAAACAAAAGCACAAGTAATTTACCCTCAAATCTCACAAAGCTTTTGAAATGAAAGTTAGAGATTCGCTAATCTTTAAAGATTTAACTTACTAGATATGAGATACTATTTATGGAAACTCACCTGCTTTCTTAAGAAGTTTAGTATTTTTGCTGGCTGAGAAATAACGGTGTCATTCGATATCAGCAATGGTACACTCCCTAAAAATAAATGATCAGTCAAAATAATGCAATCAAAACAACCCTATTAATGCTAACATAAAAGGTGTTTAAATTTGCTCATGTAAGAATTCTGATCAGCTCAATACCAAGGATTGGTAGCTTTCACTTTTGCCACTCATTAAAAATGGCCTTATTTTGTAGCTTCAACATAAGAAGGCTAGGGGTGATCCTTCATCCTGCTGACAAAGATCAGATGACGCTAAGCACTGTTACTTCATCATCCAGTATCATTCCGCTACACCCACATTTGATTCATAAAAGGCCTTTCACAGTGCAACTGCACTCCCTTAAGTTGTTCCCTGTTCAAACATCCTAGGCCTTTTGCTGCAATAGTTGCAACACATAGCTTGGAATGTAATGCTCACACTGAACTGAATTTCATCTGATATGATCCACTCTTGGCTTTGCACAACGGAAAGTAAGACTGGGTTGTAAGCTAGGGATGAGGATCTTCCTGTTTGTACATAGTTATGTATGTATGTAAGGGACGCGGGTGGCGCTGTGGGTTAAACCACAGAGCCTAGGACTTGCTGATCAGAAGGAGGGCAGTTCGAATCCCCGAGACGGGGTGAGCTCCTGTTGCTCGGTCCCTGCTCCTGCCAACCTAGCAGTTCGAAAGCACGTCAAAGTGCACGTAGATCAATAGGTACCACTCCGGTGGGAAGGTAAACGGCGTTTCCGTGCGCTGCTCTGGTTTGCCAGAAGCGGCTTAGTCATGCTGGCCACATGACCCGGAAGCTGTACGCCAGCTCCCTCAGCCAATGAAGCGAGATGAGCGCCACAACCCCAGAGTCGGTTACGACTGGACCTAATGGTCAGGGGTCCCTTTACCCTTTATGTATGCATGTAACCCAGAATATGCAGGGAGGTAGGGCTGCTGCATCCCCAGATGGTGTGACAGAGGGTCAGGGTTGGTTTGGGCACACTGGCAGGAGCACTGGACTGGAACAGTCACTGTGCCCACACCACCCTGGCCACTGCCCCTTGTCCATCCCAGTACATAGCAGTGAAGCCAGATTTGTGGCACCACCCTTTCCCAGGAGCTGCTTCTGATGTAACCACTGCTTAAGATGCGGCCTAAAATGCAAATATATACACGTAAAATGTTAAAGCAATACCTCTTGGTGCTCTCCACAAATGATCTATAACATTCACTTTCAATGGTGCACCACAAAACCTGGCATAAGCCTGCAATGAAAGTTACAAAATAATTAAACTCAATGTTTTATTCTTCAGAATTTTGACAACCTAAATGTTAGGTAAAGAAGCTACTTATTTGATTTATAACCTGACTCATCTCAAAAGCTCAGGGTGCACAGTCATATTATGCCACTCCCATAATCAACATTAAATGCAACACTCAACTGTCACAATTAATGGACAATTTACTATGGACTTCAATGGGATGTCAGTTGGCTATGGGGCCAAGAGGAGCTAAGACAGTGCTGGAAAAAAATTGGGGCTCTCCTGGGGTTGTTGGATTTCAACTTATGTTATCTATGATGAATAGGCTATGTTGGCTGTGGCTGAAGGGAACTGGAATCCAATAACATCTTGAAGGTCACAGGTTTCTCAGCATGAATTATGGGAAAACATTACTAGTTTTAAAATACACTGACCTAGTTCCACCCAAGGAAATCCTTTCCAGCCCCGCAGCTCATGGGTATATAAGCTACATGTTTTATCTGTAAAACTCTCTTTGATTTGACTGGATGTGACCACTAGCTGTTACATTCCACTACATGCACAAAAACAGAGCTGGAATTGGGCTGAGATCAACCTATATTGTTAATATATGCCACAAGCCCAAGTTCACACTTCATACTCAGCAAAACTATGATTTCGCTCTAGATAGTGTGGTGGCAGAAGGACCCAGTGAGGTGCGAAAACTTAGTACTACACGCAAACTGAGCCACTATTTTTTAAAAGACATACAGTACAGACAACTTTAAAGCAATCGGAGATATCCATGGACCGTTCTCAAATTACCATTTTTAATACATATCAGCTTGCTTTCTCTTTTAAAAAGATGTGGATGAACAGAATAAGTCTGTGACAATATGCACAAGAGACAAGTTAACATCTCAGTAGTCACAAATGCTGAACTTTACTTTTAAAAAAACAAATGCCTGTCTTGAAGTGTTGCTGTAAGAGTGGACTCTGAAAGGAGACGCAACCTATATTCATTTTCTATTCCTGCTACTCATGAAGATATGTGAAACCCAAGTGCTTAAAAAAAGATTTTCAGGACTTAAATGAAATTGTCCTTATAGACAATAAAGGTTTTCTGATGGGACATTTCTATATTATCTTTTGGGTGCTCGATTGCACATTGTAGTCTGTCCTAGAGACAGCTGCATTACAGCACACTTCACTCAGAAGTTAAGCCTCACTCTGTCCAGTGGGGTGCCTCACGGGTAAATGTGCAACACTGCTGCAGCCACAGTCCGCTACAGCAAGCACATACACCTCCAGGATTAATTTTTTACTGTGACATTAACTCTCGTGTACTAGCACCACACCATGTCGGATCCATCCCATGAAGTGGGCTCTCTGATCCACAACATTTCATACCACAGTTAAGTGCCGGATATTGCTTATTTCCAGAATGTATACACCACTTTTGAAAGGCTCTTTAAAAAGCAGGATGGAAACTCCTTTGTATATTAAAATAAAAATAAAAATGCATAAATATATATACGTGAAAGCTTTCCCCCTTCAACACTGGAAATGTTTGAGGCTTTCCTCCCTAGGTGCAATCCATTGTGGCGGCTCCTCACAAGCCTCTTTCCGTCTCCCCCTCACACCCGAATCTGGACCTTCGCCCGCCCGCGCAAACCCGTCAAACCCGCCGTTACCATGACAACGAGGCACTCCGCGTGCACGGACGGCAACCCCCAATCACCGCCCCAGCAGCTCAGCTCCATGGCGGGCGCCATATTGGACGCGGCAAACCCTTTGCCCTCACGAAGCTCCGCCCACGGCCCCGCCCTTCCCCACCTCGCGGAGTGTCCGCCCTTCGGCATGGGCGGGGCGAAGAAGAGGCCCGAGCGGGATGCTCCGCCCTTTTTACGTTTTCTACGTGTTCCAGCGGCTACATCGAGCGCCTCTCGCTGACTGCGCGGCCTCGGGGCTAGAGCAGCGGCGCATATACCCAGCCCTACAACGGCTTTGATATACTTTCTTGTGGTGGTTGTGGGGCAAAGGTTCGAGAGTGCAGCTACAGTACTCATCTTTATTTATCAGGGCAAAGCATTGGCGTTGAAAAACGAAGGTTTGGTAGTGCAAAACCAAAACCCCAAAAAGCCCACCTCCATGAATTTCCTAGCTGTTGTTTGGCCAAAGGGTTAATTTCAGATTAAATAAATAAAAATAGTTGCCTTCTTACTTGCTCCATTAATGGATCCGCACCTTGCCTTACAAGTCCGTTGCAAGCAGAAAAACGCAGCGTAATCCCAACAAAGACAAATTTGGAATCCTAACCTTGTTTATTCAAAAGTAAATCTTGATCTCAGCGGGGCTTATTCCCAAATAGTTATGCAAAATTGTTATGCAACCTACACTTGACATTAAAAAAATATGCACATTACAACTATTAAGGAACTGTCGTCTCTTGTGTCTTGTCTACCCTACCCCTAAAGTGTGGATAATAGCAGCCAGGGCCTATGCCCGTTTACTTTGGAGTAAGACCCACGGAGTTCAGTAGGGCTTCCGAATAGGATTGTGGCTTTCATTGCAACTAAGGATACAATCCTTGGTAATGCTGCTACAAAGAGACTTTTATGTTCTTAGCTCCCCCACCTCCATCCCATAAATATATTTTTTTCTTTTGTATTTATGCCATGTGACACAGTTACTGAGAGCACCTGAGATGTGCCATGGTTTAGGGTTGCCACCTGTCCTGTATAATACAGGATTGCTCCGCATTTTAATGTAAAATGCTATGTCCTGTATTGATAGTTTTGTCCTGTATTTCAGGTCTCTCTCTGCTAAGTTAGGGATGCTCTCCAAATGCATGTTCATATATTTAAGTTCTAGGTAGCCAAGAACAGACAGATTTTATTTTTATTGAATTCATATACCGCCCTATACACGGAGGTCTCAGGGCGGTTCCCCCTGAGATTTACAAATTCGTGTGTGTGTGTGTGTGTGTGTGTGACAAATTTAAGAGGGGCATCCTGATAGGCTGCAGTAGATTGTAATTGATTGTTCTGAAGTCACCAGATGAAAAAAACACCATCCACCCTACCCTGTCCTGTATTTCGCCAGAACAAAGGTGGCAACCCTACATGGTTTCTATGTTAAAATACACACCTGCGCCATTCTAAAATTTTCCCAATTGCATCTCCCTGTAAAGAAGCATTTTAAGTGTTCATGCACCATTCCCATCTGCTGCCAGGTGCATGTATTTTGTCCCTGTATTTTGTGGTATTCATGTCTGCGAGTACAATACAGCCTCAATTGTTAAGTACTTTCACACATCCCAGAATTAGCTCAATTGGGCTACTATAGAAACAGCAATGCACTCATCTCGAAAGCACTTTACTGGATAGGCATTCTGAGATAACAGGTGGTGTAAACTTTATTTACATGTTATTAAAGCTGCGAGGCTTTTAATTTCATTCAAGTCTCATTATTTCATCTTTAAGAATCTAATATTCAAAAAGGTTTTGGAAACCTTTTTGAGGCACTTTGTAAGCAGATGCAAAGTTCTTTGCTGCACAACTAATTTTCAAGTCCTCTTTGTTTTCACAATGGATAGTTCACTCAGAATGAAAACTGCTATTTTTAAGAGAGAATATTTGGACAAATTAATGTTTATTGCACCTGGAGGCAGAAGGGAAAGTATTTCAGAAGCACAAATATTCCTTGTACCATATTGTATTGAGTCAGTGTTACCAACAGTTAAGGATTTTTATGGAGAGTTTATAGACTTTACAGAGAGACTTGAAATATTTTGTGGTTTCAGTAAAACCCCTTTTCCTGGAGTTGGAGATTTAGTAAGATTTATTTTTCACCTAAACCCTTGCCCACCATGGATATAGAAACTTCAGGGCTTCAGAAGTGAGACAACCAAAGAACACCCAAAAATATCCAGCTGCTTTTCACATTTCTGTTGAATTAAATAAACACATGCTTGACAATTACAAGCTAAACTTTGCATGTATCTTTGTGGATTGTTTCCAAACACAGAACTTCATATACATGTCAGGAAAAGTAACAGAAGCAACCTAAAAGACTATGGGGATTAAAAAGCAGGGGGGTCCTGTTGATCTAGTATGTCAAAACACAGGAAAGCTCAACAACAATTGATGTGATGCTACAGCAATAACAGGATAAAAAATAAGACAAATTGTTAGATGGCATTGGCCATGGTACGGGCTGAAAAATGACATATAAATACAAAATGACAACACAAAATACATAATAAAACAAGAACAAAAGCCAATAACCTCACTCCCACAAACATGTTTAATGTTCAATGTTCAATGAGCCAAAGGCCTGGTTTTAGAGATTATGTTCCCACAACATTGAAATCGAAGTACAGTGGTACCTCAGGTTAAGTACTTAATTCGTTCCGGAGGCCGTACTTAACCTGAAAGTGTTCTTAACCTGAAGCACCACTTTAGCTAATGGGGCCTCCTGCTGCTGCTGCTGCGCTGCTGGAGCACGATTTCTGTTCTCATTCTGAAGCAAAGTTCTTAACCTGAAGCACTATTTCTGGGTTAGTGGAGTCTGTAACCTGCAGCGTATGTAACCTGACGTGTATGTAACCTGAGGTACCACTGTATGTACTTTCTAGAGAGAAAGGACTGAAAATTCTGGGTAACTTTCATTGAATTTTTGCAGCATTAATACTCATATAGGAAAAAGTGATGTAGAAAGTCCCAAATCAGTGATTTGAGTATTGCTACCTTATCTAAGCAGAAAAGAATGCCTCTGCTAAAATCATCTTTTCCAAAACTCTGCCATGCCACTTCTCTTCCTAAGCCTCTCTGCACTGTCTCTTTGATATATTACACACCAAACTGCTACTCTGCATATGTGGACTTCTTAGCTTTTTATGCCTGCCTAAGGCTGAAGTCCTATACACAACTACCTAGAAGTAAGTCCCACTGAACTCTGTGTAGATATGTATATGGTTGCCCAGTAAATTTCTGCTTTCATGTCTGCCACACTCTTGTCCTTTATATTCTGTCTCTCCAGTAAGGCTCGTCTGCTGCCTTTCTTCCAGTTCTTCCATTGTAACTATGCTTCATCTTGGTAACCAAGCCACCCTACTTTTTCAAAAAATACAATACAATAAGCCTTTGCCCTTGAAGATTTTAGTTGACCAACACTTTTCTGACACAAGTATTAATGTTTCCTAGTGTGGTCCAATCAGAAAATTTAAAATATATTTATGAACATATTACAAGTATTAATGCTTACATCAGAAAAATTACAATGTAAATTAAGCTGTAGTTAGGCCTGCCTAAGGAGGAACTCCATTGCTGCTAAATTCAGTGCAACAACATCTAGCACCTTGTTTGCACAGTTACAGAACCAAGAAACGGGTAAATAGCTTGTAAATAGCTATCAAGAACAGTAAAGACATCCTATGTGAGTGCCTGGAGGTGGTTGGAGGGTGGATGGTTGTTAATGGATTGAGGTTGAATCCCAACAAGACAGAAGTACTGTTTCTGGGGGGCAGGCAGGTGTAGGGGACACCCTGGACCTGAATGGGGTAACTGTGCCACTAAAGGACTACGTGTTCAACCTTGGAGTCATTTAGGACTCACAGCTGTCCATGGAAGCACAGGTCAATTCTGTGTACAGGGCAGCTGTCTACCAGCTCCACCTTGTACAACAGCCCTACCTACCTGAGTCCTGTCTCACCAGAGTAATACATGCTCTGGTTTTCTCCCACTTGGACTATTGCAATGTGTTCTACCTCTGAAGGTGACAACTAATCCAGAATGCACCAGCTGGACTGGTGACTGGGAGCGGCTGCCAAAACCATACAACAGCAGGCCTAAAACATCTACTTTGGCTCCCAGTACATTTCCGAGCATAATTCAAAGTATTGGCACTGACCTTGAAAGCCCTAAACGGCCTTGGCCCTCTATACCTGAAGGAGCGTCTCAACCCCGGACACTGAGGTCCAGCTCCCAGGGCCTTCTGGCAGTTCTGTCCCTACAATAAATGAAGTAGCAAGGAATCAGGCAGAGGGCCTTCTCAGAAGTTGCACCCACCCTGCTGAATGCCCTCTCATCAGATGTCAAACAGATAAACAACTATATGACATTTGGAAGGCATCTGAAGGCAGCCCTGTACAGGGAAGTTTTTCATGTTTGAGGTTTTATTGTATTTTTAATATTTTGTTGAGAGCTGCCTAAAGTGGCTGGGGCAACCTAGTCAGATGGGCGGCATACAAATAAAATAATAATAATAATAATAAATAATAATAATAATAATAATAATAATAATAATAATAATAAACATGGTAGCAGTAGAAAAGCACTGGTAAGGATGTGAATGTTGGCTCACAGGCCACAGGTTTTGCAAACACTAAGAAATAAGCAACATTTGTAGTGCTTTGCAAAACTCTTTGAGCATGGTCAGAAGTGATTTTAGGGCAATGTGACTGGTTTGGCCACAGGGCGTGCCAAATTTTAGAGTTGCACAGGGCGCCGCTCAAATTTGGGAGCCCAAAGTGTGCCATTGGCATGGTGGATGTATACAACAATCAGCTCATTAGAGGCTATCAGCCAATATGCAACAGTTACCACATAACCAAATAGTAATGTGATTTGACTGTTAGTTGCTTATTTAAAATGGTGCTGGTCTCTTGCATTCAGAGTTGTAGATTCAATTCCTGGTATCTCTAGCTGAATGCTATATATGGTAATCAGTAGGGGGCTAAAGGAACCAATGGCCTGACTCAATACGAAGTAGTTTCTTGTGCTGTGACTTCCAACAGGATGATGCGAGTGTAAATGTCCAGGGATTGCTGCTGCATAGCTGTGATCTTCATCTCACTTGATTCACTGAAGTCATAGAGGGGGTTTGATCCAGAGTAAGTTATTTGAGAATGGCAGATTTGGTTCCTTCCTAAAAATACTGACTCAGAACTGTTTTTGAAATACAGTGGGTCTTCTGTGCTGTTTATGAACAAATGGTAAAACCTGACTGAATCAGTGAGTCAGTTTTTCGTAGCTTGGAATATGAACGAGCCACTGACATTTTCTTAAGTAAAAATCAACAGCAATGGACAATTTTTCTATAGGCCAAGCATGCAGAAGTCTGTTGATTAAATAAAAAGGAGGAAAAACTAATATTTTAAGAGTTGAGCTGAAACTCAAACACATATTTTTTTAACCTTACAGTTATATGTGGCTTAAAAACATTTTACAAAAGAAAATAGCTAAAGTCTCAGAAATTATCTATATGTACTTTAGACACAGGCAGACTACGACTTTGTGTTAATGGATGGTTAATAATAATAATAATTGAGAGAACTTCATAGTAAGAGAACTTCAGGGGTGCCAACTTGAATAAAATTTTGGGGGGCAAGTAAGCCCCTCCCCACATAATTGACCACAAGACGTGGCACACACATACCATGTGAGTGACAGTGCTCATCAACTTTGGGGGGCAGCCCTCTCAAATATTTTATGGGGGGATGAAGGGTCCCCTTAGGAGTTGGCTCATATGTCAGCACCGCATAATAATCAAGATGGCACCATACCATTTCTAGCATGAAAACTTCTATGTTTCGAAAACAAACAATGAAATTCAAGGCACTAGAACAAAACATGAGAAAAGCAACCAGGGCACATCCAGAATGCTTGTTTATTAGGGATTAGTAGACTTCATACTTGTAAGTTTTTTACAGATCATTCCAGAAACAAAATTTCCCCATTTAATCTGGATTTACCATTTCTGAAGGGAAGGCCAATGTGTAAAGAAAAAGCCTGTTAACAACAACTTTGCAGAGTAAACCTGCATAGTGACTGCAACAAATCAAACTTGGTAACCAAATCAGAACAAAAATGTGGAAAATTTGATTTGAAAGAAAGTAGAGCCAATCCAGTGCAGTGGTTAGAGTGCTGGATTAGGACACGAGGGTTCAAATCCCCACTCAACTCCCTTGGCCCCATTGGCATCTTGCAGCCTCAACTACCGTATTTTTCGCCCTATAGGACACACTTTTCCCCCTCCAAAAATGAAGGGGAAATGTGTGTGCGTCCTATGGGGCGAATGCAGGCTTTCGCTGAAGCCTGGAAAGCGAGAGGGGTCGGTGCGCACCGACTACTCTCGCTCTCCAGGCTTCAGGAGAGCCGCAGCGCCAGCGCCACAAGGTCGGGGGACAGCGGGGAGGCGGAACGCCGCCATCCCACTGTCTCCCGATCTGGTTTGGAGGCTGACGGCGGGGAGATGCGTGCTTCTCCCCGCCGCCAGCCCCGCAAGCTCCGGGGACAGCTGGGAGGCGCAGCGCGTCTTCCCGCTGTCCCTGTACCTGATCTGCAGGCGGGCGACGGGGGGAAGAGCGCTTCTCCCCGCCGCCTGCCCCGCAAGCTCCGGGGACAGCTGGGAGGCGCAGTGCGTCTTCCCGCTGTCCCCAGACCTGGTCTGCAGGCGGGCGGCGGGGAGAAGAGCGCTTCTCCCTGTTGCCGGCCCCACAAGCGCCTGGGGGGGAAAGAATTTTTTTTTTATTTCCCCCCAAAAAAACTTGGTGCGTCCTATGGGCCAGTGCGTCCTATGGGGCAAAAAATACGGTACCTCATAGGGCTGTGGTGATGCTAAAATATTATTATTAATATTAATAAATTTATACTCTGCCCATCTGGCTGGATATCCCCAGCCACTCTGGGCGGCTTCCAACAAAATATTAAAATACAATAGTCCGTCAACCATTAAAAGCTTCCCTAAACAGGACTGCCTTCAGATGTCTTCTAAAAGTCTGGTAGTTGTTTTTCTCTTTGATATCTGGTGGGCGGGCGTTCCTCAAGGGAGAACCACATGCGCCACCTCGAGCACCTCACAGGGAAGGTGGGAATGATGGACGTATAATAAAAACAAATATAAATAAAGCAAAGAAATGCCATTTTATATATGCACAACCATTATTTTTTCCCCATTTACAATGATCACAGCATCAAGATCGACAGATAGGTATGAGATTTGGAGAAGGACTATGCGCCCAGGCTGCTCCCAGAGTGCCTGAGCGTGTTGTCCCTATTATTTGACACAAACTTATTGGGACTGGATGGAAGTTGGGAGAGCTGGGAGGCTTCTTCGCGCTTTTCCTGCCCTTTGCAAAGATTCCTAAGCGCCTCCTCCTGGTCCTGAGGCAGCGCGAGCCTCGCCCGTGGCAGCCAATGGCTCGCGGCCCCGGTCCCTTTCGCTCCGCCCCTCGCAGCCCGGCTTAGGGTCTGCCTGCTCTCCCATTTAAACAGCTCCGGTCGGGGCTGCTGCAGTTCAGTGAGCCGGTGTCCGAGCAACAGGTGGGAGTCTCCAGAGCGCCGCGCGCCTCCATGCCTTTCTCCTAAAGAACAGATCCCGCGCGCATCCCTCTCTCTATCCGAGGCGAGCCTCGAGTGAACAGCAGCAGCAGCAGCAGCTTCTCAGCCACAGGTTTTGGGCATCTCTCTCCCTTCGCTGGACTGCTGGGCAGGATGAACAAGCGCAAAGCCGCCTTCCTCCTCTTGCAGATTGCCCTGCAGCTTTGCCCCGGCGGGGCCACTCATGCTCAGCCGCCTTCTCCTCAAGGTAAGAAGCAACAGTCCCAACCTGGAGGCGTCCAAAAAGCGGGTGGGGGGTGGGGGTGGGGAGCCTCTCGTTTCCCTCGATGGAGCTGAACTTTACAGAAGGCTGGGACAGGGAATAGGTGGCCGACAGTAGAATTCCCACCAGGATTAAGGGAGAGTTTCTTGTCCAGAAACGGGAGATTTGATGGGAAACATATGGCAGCAACTTGCAGCCTCTGATGGGGTGCCCCAAATCCATCTCTTGAGGCAAAAGAAAAGGAGCAGCTGGAGTTTAAGCAGACTTAAAGCCACCTTTGTAATGGGTGATGGTAACTGCGCTGTTATGAAACCGTAAGTTTAAGGAGTTCCTTTAGAACTGAATTTTTGATAAAGCAAAATCAGAATCATTGGATGCTTTTCTTTTGAAGGGATTTGTTTAGAATAAGGATAGTAAAGCCCTTTTTTAAAAAAAAGGTTTGATTCTTGTATATGTGGAAACACATTCCACAGATTCTTGACTCTCAAACCTTCAAAAAGATCTGTAGGAGCACAAGGGGGGGTACTTTTATCTTGATTTACCTCTGCTCTTTTCCTACTCTCTTGCCTAGGAATGGAAACATCTGTTGCTTTAATATTTACAGTATGTAGGGTTCTAGCCTGTTTGAGTAGCAATGATGTGAATACAGTATCAGATATTATTTTTTTATTCATATATATATATATGCCACTTTACCTTGTAAAGACAAAACAACAAATCAAATCAAAAATTGGACAAACTAGCAATGAAAAACAGTGCAGCACAAGCAAAACAACAACAAAAGTTGCAATAATAACAACCGGGGTCAACAAAAACAAACAAAAGCCTGACCAGGATCAAATAAATCAACTTCAATTTAGCTTAAATGCTACTTGAAAAAGCCAGGGTTATATGAAATCATATATTTGTTGCATCGACACATCATAATAAACTATGTTCTTTGTAAGAGAAAGAAGCCTAGTTGAGCCATGAACTCTCATTCCTCACCCCCTCCTTCTCCTCTCCTGATGCAACTGCAAGGAGATCAGAATCTTGTGCTTCTTATTTTGTTTCACCACAGTTAAGTCTTGTGCTGTAACCTTAAACTGTGGTTAATCTCAACTATTGTTTGTTGATACAAGGTAGTTTTATAACTTAAGGTTTGAAATTAATTTGTTTCAGACAAATCGGCTAAGTCAGTTTGTCATATTCAGATAGCAAGACAAACTGCAGATAATCAAAAATGGAAGTGAAAGCTTCTGAACTCCTTGTGAAGTGTGTGTGTGTGTGTGTGTGTGTGTATGTGCAAGCCAAATGCTCACCTGAATTCAGCCAAATGTCTGAATTCAGCCAGAGCCTGATCCTGGTGGGCTTCATTGGGGTGGCAATTCCACATAAGGTCAGCACCACACCTGTAAAATCCTTGCTAGACATATGATGAACCTCATTCAGTAAGAGTATCTGCAGCCTCTAAACTATAGCTATCAGGATTCTTTGGGGTGTGCGCACTAATTTAAATGTGCTTCAGAAATTGGGTGTGTACACACCCCTAAACATGCTAGTGGTTAAATTCCATTAAACTTGGGATTTTATCTAGTGACAGAAGACAGCTTGATGCAGCAGAGGCTTCTGCTAGCAGAAAAGGTAAGGAATGTGATTTTTACGTATTCACCCTCAACAGCTGCAGCCCTCATCTGTTCCCAATCTGCTCCCAGGGGTTGGGAGACTCACTGGAACAGTATAAGGAGCTACCAGGGAAGGGTGAATTAGTGAAAATAGTTTGCGTCCCCATTCCAGTGTCAAAACCCCACTGTTGGGTCAAAGAGCCTTTAATAAGAAGAGGGACAGCCTTGGATACATCCAATGTAATTTACCTCTGATTAGGATGGTGTTCCTGAAGATATTTTAATATTGATTCCAGATGGGGATAATTATTCAGCTTTGAATTGGCATTCATTACTGTATATGATTTGATTTAAACAGTAGTGTCTCATACGTTGCTGTGTTGTTAATATTACAAGGACAATAGCATAGTACTGTTGTTGAAAATGGGGATGAACGGTTTTTGTAGCTGATACCTGTTTGCAGATCACATTTTTATGGTTTTGATTTTCCCATGTAGGCACAATGCACCGCTGGTGCTAATTACCTTTGCAGAAAGGGCATGTTTTTAAATTCAAGCTGTTTAGTGGGCTGTGTGATGATAGATTGTGAAGACACTAAAGAATCATTCATTCGAGATTAATCAGTTAATCAACTGAACCACCTTGACTCCTTTCATGCATTACCCAAAGGCTGTAGGTGTGAGTAAGAATGAAATCTAAAATACTGTAAATGGAATGCAATGGAAAAGAATCTCTTTCATGCTTCCCAAGCGGAATTATTTCAATGAGTAGAATGTTGAATATGTTGTGATGATGCATGTAGGTTAATTTTTTTGAGCTGTATTATATCTATTAACCTAATGTATGCCTCCCTAGAACCATAGAACTGTAGAGTTGGAAGGGACCCCAAGGGTCATCTAGTCCAACCCCCTGCAATGCAGGAACCTCAGCTAAAGCATTCATGATGGATGGCTATCTGAACTCTGTTTCAAAACATCCAAGGAAGGAGAGGCTCTCATGGGAGCCTGCAGAACAGCTCTTACTGTCAGAAAGTTTTTCTGAATGTTTAGTCGGAATCTCCTTTCTTATAACTCGAAGCCATTGGTACGAGTCCTACCCTCCAGAGCAGGAGAAAACAAGTATGTGACAGTTCTTAAAATATTTAAAGATGGCTATCATATCTCCTCTCAGTCTCCTCTTTTCCAGGCTAAACATACCCAGCTCCTTCAAGCGCTCCTCATAAGGCTTAGTTTCCAGACCCTTTATCATCTTGGTTGCCCTTTGCACATTTTTGAGCTTGTCAGCATCCTTCTTAAATCATAGTGCCCAGAATTGGACACAGTAGTCCAAGTGTGGTCTGACTAAGGCAGAATAGGTAAAGAGACCCCTGACCGTTAGGTTCAGTCATGGACGACTCTGGGGTTGCGGCGCTCATCTCGCTTTACTGGCTGAGGGAGCCGGCGTACAGTTTCCGGGTCATGTGGCCAGCATGACTAAGCCACTTCTGGCAAACCAGAGCAGCACATGGAAACGCCGTTTACCTTCCTGCCAGAGCAGTACCCATTTATCTACTTGCACTTTGACGTGCTTTCGAACTGCTAGGTTGGCAGGAGCAGGGACCGAGCAACGGGAGCTCATCCTGTCGCAGGGATTCGAACCACCAACCTTCTGATCAGAAAGCCCTAGGCTCTGTGGTTTAGACTAAGGCAGAATAGAGTGGTACTATTACTTCCCTTGATGCAGCCTAGAATAGCATTAGCTTTTTTTGCTGCTGCATCACACTGTTGACTCACGTTAAGTTTGTGGTCACCCACTCACTGGATTAAGGATGATTCATAAATATTGCAGAGCAATTTTAAGCCCCTAATCCACTGGCTGGAGGGGGTTAGTATGGAGCAGAGATTTTTTTTTGGGGGGGGGGAATATCAGAGAAAAACAATATGCCTATGACCAAAGAGAATAATGAATGAATTGAGGGAAACACTTCAAAAGTTTGGTTATAAAATTATTGTTTTATTATAAAGTTAACTTTTGAAGCCTATTATGATACTATTTTTTTCAAGAAATTAAGGGTAGCAAATATGTACAAGACTTGAAACAACAGTATTACACACCTTAACATCTATCTAAAAATGTGTGCAGTCAGGGTTTTCCCATTGATTTTCCTGAACTGTAGCTGCCTTCTCACCATTTTGGGGCTGCATTGCTTTAACTTCACTTGAATTGGGGGGGAAAATATGGTGTTCTAACAGAACAGATGTGGGAAAGAGCATTTTGTTTTGATTCAGGAGACTTAGACCTCCCCCCCTCCCCAATAAGAATCTGAAAAAGCTATCATTGGCCATATTGTGAGTGTGCCCATAGTCCTCGAAGAAGTTAGCAACAGTAATATTGTCCACTGTGAAGGGTTTTTAGTTTTGTCTTAATTGCTTCATTATGATTTCCTAAATTTAAGTACAGGCGGTTGCTAGTGAAACACAAGATAATGAGACTGCAGTCCCTACATATCTGGGAGTAACCTCCCTTAATTAAACTCAATAGGATTTACTTCTGAGTAGACAGAGACCTGCACTGTTAATAGAGCGGGAAAGTGAGCAAAATGTGAGCAGAAACAGAAGGTGGAAACAGGACAGGAAAATATTTAAAGACAAAGTACAAAGTTTAAAGGACTCCATTTTGAAGGCACTGGAATGACATAAACTGTCAGGAGCATTATTCCAAAGGAATCTGTACCTTTTATTTAACAAAAGCTCCTTAAAATCATAAAGAGCCTTTGGAAATATATACTTTGTTAGAGAATAATGATCCAATGAAATGATATTATTTCATAAAGGGGTAATCCTACTATAGTGAAGCAGTGCAATCCTATACATGCCTACCCAGAAGTTAGTCCCATTGAGTCTGCTGGGGCTTACTCCCATGTAAGTGAGTAAAGAGTTGCAGTTTGAGGTCCTTTGTTATTTTCCTTTGAAATCAATGAGCATTAAAAGTTGTGTGGGTTGTGCTTTTAAGTTTCCAATGCATCATGGTCCCCTCATAAACTACACTTGGAAAAGCTAGCCACCCCACACCCCTCCTATTTTGAGTTGGAGGCTCATCATTCTGGAAAAGTTTGAGAATCTGTTTCTAAAGCTACCAATCTGTGTCCAGGTGGCTGTTGGAGTGCATGAACAATTGGTTTAATTCACTCTGGGAAGTCATGCATTCTGTGTACACTTGCAGGCTAATAAGCTTTTGTAGATGTTCAGCCCTTCTGTGATAATTAACCTCTGTGAATGTCAGCAGTTAGTTCTTCAAATAAGCACTGCTAAGTGTGTGGCTTCAGAAGACCCTTTACCCAAAGGCAATTTAACATGGCGTCCATTTAAATCCACTTGGTTATCTGTAACAAGCTACCAACTGATGGAAATAATTTTACCACTTCTCAGATTTTCAGTCAGGTGTAGATATGTTAAATAATCCACACCACATGGCGGGATTATTACATTGTGATAACTTAGCACTCTGCTATTGGATAAATCTAGGCAACAATTTACCATCTTCATAGGACTGAAACCAGAGGCCTGGTCTCACACATCCTGATGAAGATACAGCATAGTTAAGGAATAAGCACACCCTACCACACACATAAACATAGTGTGTGCAACAGGTGCTCTGTTTCAGGTATGAGGTATGACCATCCAGATACCTTTGGATGACAACACCCATCATCCCTGACCGTTCTGGCTGAGGCTGATGGGAGCTGGAGTCTAACAGCATCTGAAAAGCTACAGGTTCTCCACCCTTGCCCTAAATGGAAGCCAATGAAAGCTCAATTTGTATCAATTTTCTCCTGCTTTTGGAGAAGGAATCCCAGAAATCTTTCAACAATGTGCAGACTTCCATGTGAAGCGCTTGTATTTCATTGTGTTATAATATGTGTGATGTAAGAGAGGGGAATGTGCAAGCCAGCAGCACAAAGACTTGCTTGCATAAATCTGCAAATAGTATCTAACCATTTGCTTGTATCCCAGGGCCCTTTGCCTCTTCTCAACTTTTCCTCTTCTTTCTCTCTAGTTGAATCAAAAAGCCAAGACCTAGTCTTTGCTTCTAAATGTGTGTGCTGTGCTGTTTTATCATTCTTTACAAATATCTGGCCTTTGTTCACTACTGTCTCTTTATATGGCACTTTTAATAAGCAAATAGTTTTATAACCTTGTATATTCAGTGATCACTCACTTCAGCAAAATACCATCCAGCAGAACTGTGCTCTTTAGCTAAATCCAGAGTGTCTCCACCCAGAGCCAGAAATAAGTCCTGTCTGCTGTGAAAAATGTACCACCTACAGGGTAAGCTTGCAGGCAACAGTATCCACACTGTGGCTTATATATGAGTACAGTTTGGTCAGGGAGCTAGCACCATGTTAATTCCTGAAAAAACAAAGTTTAATTTGATTCTTGGCATCTATGAAGTCACATGAGTTTAATTCAAAGAGCTGTATATCCAGAAGGAACGCATTTTAATTTGACTACAATTAGTAAGGTCATTAGACTTAAACTTTTTTTCAGATCAGACGTGAAGCAATCTAACAAATAAATTATTGCAATCAAATAAGCAACAAGCATAAAATAAGCATAGCCGCTTATGATGTATAAATGTTTCCCATCTTCCTGATGTACTTTCCACCAGGAGATTGGTGATATGTCTCTTAACACTCTTTATTCTTTCAACACAGTTGGGTTAGTGAAGGGCGATTTTAAATAACACTAATAATCATTGGAAATGTATTGATTTATTTGTATCTGTAGCCACCTCCATCTCAAATACTCAGGCCAAGAAAAAGAAAAAGCTTTCCTTTTAGCAAAACAGAATAAAATCTCACCTCTTTAAAAGCCAGCCCAAGGAGGAATTTCTTGTAAGTTCTTCTGAAAGAACAGATGACTCTGATTTGTAGTTACAGATAGGTAGCCGTGTTGGTCTGCCATAGTCAAAATAAAAAAAAATCCTTCCAGTAGCACCTTAAAGACCAACTAAGTTAGTTCTTGGTATGAGCTTTCGTGTGCATGCACACTTCTTCAGATACACTGAAACAGAAGTTGCCAGATCCTTCTATATAGTGAGAAGGTGGGGAGGGGTATTACTCAGAAGGGTGGTGGGAATGGGTGATTGGCAGATAGCTGAGATGAGCCTGTTGACGACTCTTAACGACTGCAATAGGTCTTACGGGAAAAGGCAAGGGGTGAGAAGGTGAAAATTGGCTTAGTCATGTATAATGAGATAAGAATCCAATGTCTCTGTTCAGACCAGGTCTCTCCATGGTTCCAATGTCTCTGTTCAGACCAGGTCTCTCTGATTTGTAGTGAGTCAGACCATACATCTTTCTTGTTTGGTACTACAGGTGAAACTACCCACAGCTTCAAGGTGTTCCCAAACAGGCCACCTGAAAGATACTGTACTGTACTTGTAACAGAAGATGCCTGGGATTCAATCTGTGACCTTCCACAAGCACACCATGTGGTTACCACTCACTGAGCTATGACTCACACCAACTAAGGTGGCTTGAGGCAGTTTGAATCTGCAGCTGTAGAGCTCCATTTCTCTCATTGAACTAAATCAGCCCTTAAATGCTCAGCTTGGCATTTGGGCAAGGGGAAATGCAAAGTTGGGGGGGGTGATACTGGTGGTGAAATGGAATTTCCTGGAGGAGGACATAGCTGATTGGCCAGAAACTGAAACAGGAGCATTCCTGGTTTTGTTTGTTTTTATTTATTTTTCATGGTACAGAAAATACATTTTGAGAAAACAATTGTTACAGCAGTAAACAACAAACAACTTATCCTGATAAAATTACAGGCTTCTGTCATGCTACAGGAGTGTTCCTGTTGCAAGGACGAACTGCACCATTTTATTGAAGTCCCACTTGTATATTATTTATAATAACCAACTTAGTGAAATCCTTCTTATCTCTTTATAGTTTTTGATCTTCTTTCTACACCCAACCAGAGGCTAGTAAAAACCTTCTTGCAACAGACACTGGCCGATCCTACACTGAATGAAATTTACGTGCTGTCGACATTCAGACTGCAACCCAAAAGCACAGCTGTTGTATTTGGGCTATATTCCTCCACTGAAAACAGAAAATATTTTGAATTCACAGTTATGGGACGGGTGAATAAAGGTAAGTCCTACAAAAGTCGGGTGGGTGGGTGTGAAAGCAATGAATAGATGTGATTTTATTGGGCATATTCTGAAGAAGGTCTCTCACACAAATCTTCTACAATTAGCTTACATTTTTTGGTGAAGTTTTAATTCATTTAATTAATGTTTACTCCTGGAATTGTTTTTACCATCCTCTTAAACACCTCCTGAATACTTCTGTGCTGCTTAA
This sequence comes from Podarcis liolepis, assembly GCF_965112155.1. Taxonomy (NCBI): domain Eukaryota; kingdom Metazoa; phylum Chordata; class Lepidosauria; order Squamata; family Lacertidae; genus Podarcis; species Podarcis liolepis. Next base: position 38,193,960 of record NC_139565.1, read on the forward strand.
TATCCTTCTTAAATTCTGGTGCTCAGAGTTTATCGCAGTATTGGAGTCTTATCAGTACCGAGACTAGGAATGAAAGCTAATGTAAATACAATTCCAACACTTTGCTACTGCTTTTTATTGCCTGCTTGCATACTCATTGCATTCCACGCTTCAGAGAGGTACGAGAATTAGCTTATGGCAACATCCTGTCTCTGTGTTCTTGAACAGCCTTGATTCCCCATGTTGGGAGATGGGGGCTGGCATCTTTCTGCCAGCAAACTTCCCACTGGCAGTGATGAATGGTTCTCAAAGAACCAAGTCAAAGGTTTTTCTTTCTTCCTTTTTCCCCTTTGGGAAATCACTGTTTCAAATTACTGAGGAATTTGATAGATACACGCACATGCTGCATTCAGCATATGAAAGATGGGAACTTAATTTAGTTGATCCCGAAGTTTAGTTTTGACTGTGCAAGATAAACATTCCTGTTGCAAAGGCCTTATAAAATCAGCCACATGACAGAAAATGCTCTTGGCTGAGTGGAATGCGCTTGTTTAGAGCCATAGCACTGACTTGTGTGGAACTCTGCCATGCTATGGTAAATTCATGAATGTACAGCATGAAAAATGTGTGGTGTTATCTACAAAGGGAGAAATGGTTGTGCAATTAGAATAAACCTACTAACTAAAATTGCATGCTAACCAATTACAGAAACGTTTAGTTAAATTGCCTTTAAATTGGGGCTGCAACTCGTTAGTGATTGGTTAGACTAACAGATTTAAAAACTTTTGATTGACTAAAAGGTGAGCCTTTTAAAATGCATTTGGTTGGATCAAGTGCAGTTCTATACAAGTAAACCCACTGAGTTAAATGGAACTTTAATCCCAAGTAAGCATGCACAGGATTGCAGGCTAACATTGCAATCCTGTATATATCTGCTCAGAGTGAGCCCCATTGAAGCCAATGGGGCTTACTCCCAGCCAAGTTGGTGTTGCTGCCTAAAGGGATAGTCTGGGGTTGCTTCTAGAACCAATATTGTCATTTGAAGCCCAAGTGACCTCAGTAGCAAGAGTGCCTATTTCCAATTCATTCACTACCCACAACTGCATCTGGACTGCAGTACTCCAGCCACAGTACTACATGCTCTAGTAATCTTATAGGTAGCTCAACATGGGACTGCCCTTGAAGATGTTCCAGAAGTTGCAGCAGCTGCAGAATGTAGCTGCTAGATTAATAAATGCCACAACAAAATAGGATAATATTACACAGATCCTTAAAGAGCTGCACAGGATCCTGATTTGCTACAAGGACTACTTCCGAAGTATAAATCCCTATATTTGAAGCCCAAATATTTGAAGGAGTGTCTCCCATTATCTGCTGTCCCATGCAATAAGGTCTGTAGGAGAGGCCCTGCTAGTGTTTCTATTGGTGCGCATGGTCCATTCTACAGTCAAGCAATTCATGGCTTTCTATCTGTTGTGGCATCCTAGTTATGGAACTCAGTTCCGCTGAAGATACATTTCCCCCACTCCACTGGCATCCTTACTATGTCAAGTGAAGACTCATTTGCTTCTTTAAGCTGTGGGGGATTGGAAAAGTATGTAAGGTAGTCTGACTTCTGTTGTAATTATATTCTACTGAAATTCCCTTTTCTCCTTTTAATTTTGATGTTTTGATATGTTTTGTTTTATTGGAATAGTTGTAATCTGGTAACCTCCAGATTGAAGGGTGGTTTAGAAATGTGATGATGATGATGATGATAATAATTAATAAATTGTTATAAAGAAGTTTGTTATAAATCAGCAAATAAAGAACATGTGTTTTGCTTTAGAACAAAATGTTAGTCATATAAAAATTAATGCAAATATAATCTGAGAGCTAATGAACTGAGCTTGAACCCTGTGAATACGGAGGCACTGGGTTGGTGATTCCCATGTCCAGAAGACTGGCCAGTTGCCTATTCTCAACGGGGTTGCACCTACTCTGGAAAAACACATTCAGGGTTTGTGGGGGACCCTGGATCCATCTTTGTTGCTGGAAGCTCAGGTAGCCTCAGTTGCTAGAAGTGCCTTTTACCAGCTCTAGCTGTTACGTCAACTGTGGTGATTCTTGGACAGAGATAGTCTGGCCATGATAATGCACCATTTGTGGTCCACCAAGACAGGTGCAGGCCAGCATTAATTTATAGAAATCTTCTAAATCTCTGAAAGTCAGATTATACACTCTTGATGGGATTCTCTTGAAAACATAGAACCAAATAAACATAAGTCTTATAGGTCTCTGAAAGTCTTTGTGGGCTATGCAAGTCTCTGAAAGAAGCAATGGGTCAGAGTCATATCTGGTGAAAACAAGCCGTAAAGCTTTGTTTTATGACGTCCAACGTTGCCAAAGTGGTCCGTGAACAGACGTAGTGAACAGTGATTCTGGATATACCCACTGTTTCATGGAATTCTTCTTCAGCACAGCAGAAGGACACAGAAATGTTTCATAAACCCATCTATATGGTGAATGGAATTGTATAACAACAATTGCTATGGTTACTTACAGCAGTAATTTATGGCAGCTCAGCAGGGACATGACCATCTGAGTTGTGTGGTCTGACTGCCAATGCCTGTTGCCATTGCCAGGAGCAATATTTTAAAAATTCAAGTTTGCTTGTTTTTAGTATGGCAGAACAGTTTTATACCAATATATCTACATATGCACTCAAGGAACCCTTTAAAAATACAAGAGTTTGGTACCTTTTTTCCTCTGTGTGATGTTTTGCTATTCCAGAACATTTCTCTCCCCGCCATCTCTCTCTTCACTTGTTTCCCTTAGGATTGTAACATATTAAAGCAGAATCCACTTGCAATCTGGCCTTCTCAGTTTCATAACTGCATTGTCCTTCATGATGATTTCACTCTCGCTCTCCTAAAAGAGAAGAAGAATTCTCTTAGAACATGGGTTTCCAAACTGGTTGTGGACCACCAGTGGTCCATCAGTTTCTCTTTAACATTAATATTTATTTTCAATTGTATTTTATTGCGTCTTTTACTTCTGTTGTATTTTACTGTATTATAAAAAATAAACTATAAAAATAAAGTTACAAATCATACAGCATATAGCACAGTGCACTGTAATTGCTACAACAGGTGATCCACCAAAACCAGTAGCAATTTTCAAGTGGTCCTTCCTAGGGCAGGTGGGTGAGGAGCTTGGGAACCACTGGCTTAGAAGGCAGGCTAAAAGCTGCTTGTAATAAGGTTAATTTCATTGTCTCCATTGCCACATAACATCTAAAGGAAGTACAGTGGTACCTCGGGTTGCAAACACTTTGGGTTACAGACTCTGCTAGCCTGGAAATAGTACCTTGGGTTAAGAACTTTACCTCAGGATAACAGAAATCTTGCGCTGGCAGCACGGCAGCAGTGTGAGGCCCCATTAGCTAAAGTGGTACCTCAGGTTAAGAACGGACTTCTGGAATGAATTAAGTTCATAACCAGAGGTACTACTGCAGCTGCAATTTAGGGATTAGGAATTTAGGGATTATTCTGCAACCAGCCTTCACCACTACATTTGTACAAGTATAAACAATTGATGGTGGTTCAGGGCTAATGCTATAGTTCTATTAATAAGGAACGAATAAATTCTTGGCTATTGCATTGAAGGCCTTCGCTAAAATGCTGCTCTGCAATTCTGTGATTTATCAATTGACTACTGAATTTGTAATTTACTATTGAATTTAATGCATTAAAATACTAAAACTGTATCCTTTTCATTCTTCTCAAACAATAAGGACTTGTTTTTTTAAAAAAAGTGAAGAAATGAAAGTATTTTTTAACCAAGTCAGTAGTGTTCCAGAAGTGGACAGTGATCACAAAAACATATGCTAATCCATCAAAATATATGCTGCAGACTCCCCAGATACATCCATGTCTACTTTTCCCCCTCTCCTGACCTTCTCACCTGGATATACACTCAGAGAAAAGACTGCCCATCTTTTAAAAATAGCATTTTCTTTAAAAGTTGTGTGTGCTCACTTAACAACAGCTCTTTGAAGCCTAATCAAATATCCAACAGGATTTCTGGTATCCTAAATTGAAACCTTTTTTTACTGCCTTTCATAAGCAAAGCAGCAGGGACTCTGGTTTTCTCCACAGTGAAAACGACTGAAGTCTTCATTGTCCATTGGCACCATTAAATTCAAAGTTTTGCTGCAGTGGAAGAGTGCAGCAACACAGATGGTTTAAATATAATAATGTCTTTGGTCCTTCCTAGCAAGCATTTCCCCCTCTGCTCTCTCCCAAAAATGTATTCCACCCCCTCAGATGAACCTTGATCTTCCATCCAATCCAGCTGCCCTCCGGCAATCCTGTCTCGTGGCCATTGGCCAATTGTGAGCTCTTCCACCCCTTTCCTTTATCTATCTTTCTCTCATTCTCTGCTGGATTTATCCAGTCTTGCTCCAGATGCAGGATCTTTCTTATAGGGCTTGCCAGATTCAAAGCTGGAGAATGCTTACATATCTTGAAATCTGCAGTAGAGATCCCTCTTGTCTGTTGCATCCCAGGTCCTGACAACACATGGCTGCACAGGAGATCACTGGTAGCTTTGTTCCTGGGGCAAATAATGCAAGGGGGAGGGTTTATTTTTACAAGGATTACAGTACACAGAGAAAGGGCTAAATCCCCCCCCCCTTATCATAGTCCTGTTTCTTCCCTCAGTTGCTTTTATTTTCGAAGGGGGGAAAAACCCAAGGCATGTTCAGTGTTCTTCTAATGTGGTTGCCACTTACATAGCAGCTTTTAGTAGATAAAATGCTCTGTGGTCTTAACTTTTGTACCTTTGCTTAACAAACCAGCAGGGCAGATCTAATCCATGAGATAGTGGGGCCAGTTCCTAAAAAGCAAACTGATATCTCACAAGTTACTTCTAGTTTGGTCCTTAGGGAGCAAATATGCAGCTACATTAAAGGGCAAGAAATTATAAATTGTTCAGTTACTGCATATAATTTAGCATGGGGAGAGGTACTTTCTGGAGTTTTCTTTCCAGATGTCTTTAGCCAACCCTGCTGCAGTCCTTACTATTTCTGCTTTAATAATATGAAACGGAATCTGAGAACCAGAAACTAATTCAGGGCCAGATACAAAACAGAACTGAGCTCCTACACCTTCGTGATTTATAGAAGATCATTTCTATATCACTTAATATATAGTGGTACCTCAGGTTAAGAACTTCGTTCTGGAGGTCCATTCTTAACCTGAAACTGATCTTAACCTGAGGTACCACTTTTGCTAATGGGGCTTCCCGCTGCTGCCATTCGATTTCTGTTCTCATCCTGAAGCAAAGTTCTTAACCTGAGGTACTATTTCTGGGTTAGCGGGGTCTGTAACCTGAATCGTCTGTAACCCAAGGAACCACTGTATAAGAATAGATCTAAATGGTTTTTTAACATACTAGGAAACAAAAAAATTGCTTCTTTTAATCATCATCACCATCATTAAAATTTCTATCTTGCCCTTCCTCTCAAAGGACCCCAGGGTTGCAAACACTAAAGTGGTAAAAGGGTACAATTAAAATGAAAACCCATTCATAAAATGTAAAAATACACAATGAAACAAACAATTAAACAGCGACTAAAAGTACAGAAATGCCTAGAACTGCAGAGCTGGAAGGGACCATGAGGATAATCTAGTCCAACCCTCTGTTATGCAGAAATTTTTCGCCCGATGTTGTAGTTTCGTTGTCCCACCTGGCACTATGCCAACCTTCCCTACCCATTTTAAAAAATGTGCTAAAACTTGCTTTACCAAGGAGAAGCTTCTAAGATACATGAAGGTGGATATGCTTTGGTTTAGCAGGAATGATCCCTTATAGAGTTAAATTGACTTATTTGGACAAAGTGCCCTTTTAAGAATGGTTTTCTTTTAATAGATTGGTTTGAAGAGTTGAGAACCATGGGGCAAGATAAATTCAAATTGGACTCAGTTTGAATTGGGCAAGTGTATCCAGGCTGCAATTACACGATGGCTGGGACAAGTTCCACAGGGGGGGAAGCACTGGGACATCCGATCTCGGTGATCATGGGCAGGAGGCGGAGTTACGCTAAGACCAGACCATGTCATTACCGAGGAGGCAGGTTTAGTCGTTGTTTGAAGACTATCCCTGCCTCCGGGTCTGGCCTTGACCAGATGGATACTGGAATCAACAGGGGAAACCCACATAACCTGAAGGTGTTGCTGTGTAATGCCAGGTCAATGATGAATAAAACCACTGCCATCCACAACCTGATTGTGGATGGAGGATTTGACCTGGCTTGTGTGACAGAGACCTGGTTGAATGAGGCAGATGGGCCTGTCCTTGCTGCTGCTTGCCCACCAGGTTTCTCTTACGCACAGCAACCCAGGTCATGTGGGCGGGGAGGGGGGGTTGCAGTGATTTTTAGGAAGTCATTAGTTTGCATCAGGCGTCCTACTGGGAAGACCCAGTTTTCTGAGTGCATGTTCTGGAAGTTGGGCAATAGGGGCAGTACAGGATTCCTACTGGTGTACCGACCTCCCCGCTGCACCAAGGATTCCCTGCCCGAGCTGCTTCAGGTTGTGGTGGATGTTCTCCTGGAGACACCTAGTTTGGTTGTCCTAGGGGATTTTAACATCCACGCCGACACGACCTTACAAGGGGCCGCTCGGGACTTCGTGGAAAGCATGGCCTCCATGGGGCTGTCCCTGAATAAGTTGGGCCCAACTCATAGTCATGGACATGCCTTAGACCTGGTATTCACCTCTAGTGACGTGGGTGATCTGACACTAAGTAAAAGTGAAACCAAAGAAGTGCCATGGTCAGATCACTTCCTGGTGCAACTGGACTTCTCCGCGACCCTTCCCCTCTGCAGGGAGGTGGGACCAATTCGGATGGTCCGCCCCCGCCACTTAATGGATCCAAATGGTTTCCAGAGAGTGGTAGGGGATGCTTTATCCCATGTTGATGGCCTTTCAGCTGATTCCCTGGTGGCCCGCTGGAATGCGGAGTTAACCAGGGCTATTGACTGTCTGGCTCCGAAGCGCCCTCTCCGATTGCATGGAGCCCGGACAGCCCCGTGGTTTTCTTCGGAGCTGAGGGCGATGAAACAATCGCTGAGACGGCTAGAGCGTCGGTGGCAGAAAACTCACTCCGAATCTGACCGGACACAGGTTAGAGCTCAACGTCGAGCCTACCAAGTGGCGATAGCGACGGCGAAGAAGACTTTCTTCACCGCCTCTATTGCATCTGCAGAAAATAGTAGCAGGAGACTCTTTCAGGTGGTCCGCAATTTAACGTAACCACCTTTACCACCGGGGCCTTGTAAAGACCCCAAGATCTCCTGCAACGATTTTGCAAAGTTTTTTGCAGATAAAATCACTCATATTCGGAAGGAGCTAGACACCACCGTGGGAGCAGGGCTGGGGCGGGAGAGTGCTAGAGCCCTGTCTGGTCAAGTTGCATGGAATCAATTTCAATCCGTTACCGCCGAGGATGTGGACAGGCTGCTTGGACGCATGAAACCAACCACCTGTCTCCTTGATCCTTGCCCATCCTGGCTAATAAAAGCAAGCCGGGAAGGGCTGGGCGATGGGCTCTGCGGGGTGGTGAATGCTTCCCTCTGTGAGGGAACATTCCCAGATCCGCTGAAAGAGGCGGTCATTAAACCGCTTCTTAAAAAACCATCTTTAGACCCGGCCAGTATGGCCAACTATCGCCCAGTCTCAAATCTTCCATTCTTGGGCAAGGTGATTGAGCGTGTGGTTGCTGAACAACTCCAGGCACGCCTGGAGGATGCGGACCATTTGGATCCCTTCCAATCAGGGTTCAGGCCTCATCATGGGACTGAAACTGCCTTGGTCGCACTGGTTGATGATCTCCGGCGAGCTAGGGATAAAGGTGAGAGTTGTTTCCTGGTTCTGCTGGATCTCTCAGCGGCCTTTGATACAATCGACCATAACATCCTTCTGGACCGTCTTGAGGGGCTGGGAGCTGGGGGCACTGTTATACAGTGGTTTCGCTCCTTCCTCCTGGGCTGTGTTCAGAAAGTGGTGGTGGGGGATGAGTGTTCAGACCCTTGGGCCCTCACTTGTGGGGTGCCTCAGGGTTCCGTCCTCTCCCCCTTGCTTTTTAACATCTATATGAAGCCGCTGGGAGAGATCATCAAGGGGTTTGGACTGGGTGTCCATCAATATGCAGATGATACCCAGCTCTACCTTTCTTTCAAATCAGAACCAGTGAAGGCGGTGAAGGTCCTGTGTGAGTGCCTGGAGGCGGTTGGAGGATGGATGGCGGCTAATGGATTGAAGTTGAATCCTGACAAGACAGAAGTACTGTTTTTGGGGGACAGGGGGCGGGTTGGTGTGGAGGATTCCCTGGTCCTGAATAGGGTAACTGTGCCCCTGAAGGACCAGGTGCGTAGCCTGGGAGTCATTTTGGACTCACAGCTGTCCATGGAGGCACAGGTCAATTCTGTATCCAGGGCAGCTGTCTACCAACTCCATCTGGTACGCAGGCTGAGACCCTACCTGCCCGCGGACTGTCTGGCCAGAGTGGTGCATGCTCTAGTTATCTCCCGCTTGGACTACTGCAATGCGCTCTACGTGGGGCTACCTTTGAAGGTGACTCGGAAACTACAGCTAATCCAGAATGCGGCAGCTAGACTGGTGACTGGGGGCGGCCGCCGAGACCACATAACACCGGTCTTGAAAGACCTACATTGGCTCCCAGTACGTTTCCGAGCACAATTCAAAGTGCTGGTGTTGACCTTTAAAGCCCTAAACGGCTTCGGCCCAGTATACCTGAAGGAGCGTCTCCACCCCCATCGTTCTGCCCGGACACTGAGGTCCAGCGCCGAGGGCCTTCTGGCGGTTCCCTCATTGCGAGAAGCGAAGCTACAGGGAACCAGGCAGAGGGCCTTTTCAGTGGTGGCGCCCACCCTGTGGAATGCCCTCCCATCGGATGTCAAGGTGATGGACAACTACCTGACATTCAGAAGACATCTTAAGGCGGCCCTATTCAGCGAAGCTTTTAATGTATGATATTTTAGTGTTTTTTGGTTTCTGTGGAAGCCACCCAGAGTGGCTGGGGAAACCCAGCCAGATGGGCGGGGTACAAATAAATTATTATTATTATTATTATTATTATTATTATTATTTGGTCCTTTAAGTGCAAGTGAGCAACTTTCCATGAGTGCAAGACCACAGCCTATAATAAAATCTCATAGAAAGGCCAAGGCGAAGGCATCTCCCTCACGAGATGTCCAAACCTGTGCCAGCTATGGTGAATGCCAGGCGACATGGTTAATTGAAAGCCCCGAGGGGATTCAACAGACAGGATGTGTTGCTGTAGCACTATGTCAGTGTGAGACCACAGAAGAGCTAGCTTGACACCTGAGAAACACACAAAAATGGCGAAGGACAAAACACCAACTGCATTTTTCAGTCATTAGTGGACCTTCCTGCTAGGTGTAAAGCATAGAACACTATTGAGTAAATGGTCTCTTCCAAAGCGTTAGAATGCCACAAGTAATTTAGTAGCAAAACTCAACATGTGTTATTTTTATATGATATATTTATACAAAGACATCCATTTACAACATACGATGTTATTATTTGTGGGGCAAAAATTTTTAAGAAAAATTCTAGCCCCAAAGGGGGGAATAATGTGATAGGAATTTTATGGTTTTAGATATATGGCAACGTTCATAACCACACGTACATAGATCAACACAGGAAGACCAATCTGGAACCATTTTGATTCCTAAACTGACCAAATCCTTTCTCTGCAAGGTTAAACTGGAAAAGCCTCCCCATTGTCTCTTTCCTCACAAATCCTGTCTCAAGGATATGTCTGTTTGAATAAGGTGTGAGCCTGTGACCTGGCCCAGGAAATAAGTATTTTACCACTACAAAAGAATGGCCAGGCTCCCCAGGCAATCCAATCAAGTAACTTGCCAGACAGGAGATAAACAAGGACAAGAGAAAAACAACATTTAAATTTCTGTGATGTAGGTGGGATGTATCTGAGGGGTGGTCTTAGGTTACACCCCTTCTGTGATGTATGCATAATGTTTCTGGGGGTGGTCTTGATCTAGAGAATGGGAATTTCAAAAGTCTTTATAAGGCCTTGCAGGCCATTGTTCGGGGTCCTCCTCCTCTCCTGCGTGTGAGGGAGTACCCTGTTGCAACAGATCAATAAAGATCAAGCTTACTAGCTGCTTTGCTTCTCAATATTCTCTGGTTGGCCTCTGTTATTTTCTCCTACCAATAGGGAACCTATGTAAGGACTCTATATGGGCTCTTGGATACCCCATAAGGGAAAAGGGCGTATTTTTATTTACAACAGTAGCATGCATAAAAGGACCAGTTTCATGGATTGGGCAAAGGCATGGGCAAAAGATGTCTTCAAAAGATGTCTCAAGCAGATGACTGATAGATAAAAGTTGTGTAGAAGAAGGAACCCTGTTGAAATTCCTTCTTCCACACAACTTCTAAAGCTGCAGGAGGCCCTTCCTCTTTTTGCGTTTGGCCACCACCCAACCTGCGCGTCTGTGATCCTGGAGAGAGCTGGAGCTGACGGGTGCCCCCCTCCCTTTCTTAGCTATCTTATTTTTATCTGCATCTAGGACAATACTCCACATGGTATATGCATTTGCAAGTGACTTGTTAACTAGAGCTGTCGCACCAGACACGATCAAACCAAGAAAAGCTGAGCTGGCTTTCCTTAACTTTCCGCAAACTTCCTGCTCCATTGGCAGAGGTTTCACTGTGTACCAATTATACTGTGTTCTTGCCTTACAATAATGTTATTTTGTTCTAGTTTCCCTTCGATATTTGAGGAGCGATGGGAAGTTAAATGCTGTGATCTTCAGCAACGTGCCACTGGCAGATGGGAAGCGCCGCTCAGTCCTCCTCAGGCTAAGCGGCCTGCAACGTGGCTCCAGCAAAGCCGAATTGTACGTGGACTGTGTGCAGATGGATTCCGTTCAAGATCTGCCTAAAGCCTTTTCAGGACTGTCACAAAGCTCAGAGGCAGTGGAGTTACGAACACTGCAGAAAAAAGCACAGGTGAGCAGCTGTAGAGGAGTGATGGAGTCTTCATGCAGAAGCTCCTCTCGTGTCAGGGTGCTTGCTGATTGGGTGGAGACACATGCACTTCATTTGTCAGGCCCAGGGTGGAGAGGGAGCAGGGGAGATTCACGAGTTCATCGGTCAAGTTCTTCCCCTCAGTCCTCTTGATTCGTGAGTATAACCTTCCCTTGCAACTGAAGAGCTCTGTGGCTCTACCAGAGAACTACTTATATATATGAAAGGAGACCAATTAGGGTTGCTAATGCGGGTGGCGCTGTGGTCTAAACCACTGAGCCCCTTGGGCTTGCCAATCAGAAGGTCAGCGGTTCGAATCCCTGCAATGGAGTGAGCTCCTGTTGCTCTGTCGCAGTTCCTGCCAACCCAGCAGTTCGAAAGCACGCCAGTGCAAGTAGACAAATAGGTACTGCTGCGGTGGGAAGGTAAATGGCGTTTCCATGCACTCTGGTTTCTGTCAAGGTGTTTGGTAGCGCCAGAAGCGGTTTAGTCATGCTGGCCACATGATCTGAAAAGCTTTCTGTGGAGAAATGCCAGCTCCCTCAGCCAGAAAGCGAGATGAGCGCCGCAACCCCATAATCGCCTTTGACTGGACTTAACCATCCAGGCGTCCTTTACTTTTACCTAACTTTTTTTTACCAGAGAACCTCTTACATATATGAAAGGAGACCAATTTTATTTTCAACAACTCTGGCATCTCAAACTGAGCCTGTCTCTCTGTGTACTTTTATGAGGAAAACCAACTTCTCTTTTAGTTAATTGACTTAAAGTTACGCTAACATCTAGGCATGCGCAGTATTCCTTTTGCCTCTGGCACAAAGCAACTTTAATTTATTTTTGATAAAAATCAGTGACTCCAATGAAAGAAAGCGAACTCTCCTTCCTTTTAAAGCAGAGGTTGGATGGCCACCTACCATGTATGATCTAGTTGAGATTCCTGCACTGCAGGGGGTTGGACTAGATGACCCTTGGGGTCCCTTCCAACTCTACAGTTCTATGATTCTATGTGCAAAGTACCCCAATCTGCTTTAAAAAAAGATGCAATGGATAGAAAGCGGGGGTGGGGTGGGGAATACCAGTGGCACATGGAATTTTTTTTCCTGGTTTGACATTTACTATATCATGCCTTTGATCAAATGATCATCATTGTAATTGAAGAATGCACATAGAGACATGCCCCTAAACCTGCACAACCCAGCAGCCCTTCATTCTCTGGCTGATGGATGGGATCATAATGTTCATGTGTGCATTCTTTTAGCTCTGCAGTCCCAAGAGGAGCCAAGTGTTCCTTCTGGCAGGAAGTGAAGAATCAATTTCTTTGCAGTTGCTTATTTTATGGCTGATGGGTGGTGCAAGGTTGGTCACAACCTGAGATTCAGGAATAACCTTCTAGTGTCTCAAGGTCCTGATGGCAGAGGCCAAAGCTCTATAGCCCCATTCTATCCTGACAACAAGCCAGCCAGATGAAATTCCGTCTTAGACAATAATCTGGCTGGCCTGTACCTTTTAAGGCAGCCTTCTTTAACCTTGGGCCTCCAGATATTGGATTACAAGTCCCCTGACCATTGAGCTAAGCTGGTTGATGGGAGTTCTAGTCCATCAATACCTGGAGACACAAGGTCAAAGAACTCTGCCCTAAGGGCAGCTACCTAATCTCTGCTTGGTAAAGATACCAATATTTTAAGATACAGGGCACATGTAAGTTTTCTTAGCTGGTCATAACCAAAATGCATATCCTTCAGGTTCTTGGGAAGCAACTTTTCCTATGACTGTTACAGCAAGAACATTTTCATTCATGCAACATATAGATATACATATTACTGACTTCTGTGTTAGTAGCATTTGCACGTCATCCCCTAAAAAAAAGTTCTTGCAGCTGCCTGTTGTGTTTGTGAAGGTCATGAAAGGCATTTGAACTGTTGTGAGCTTTCGAAAGGAGAAGCTGGGATACTGCCTCCTAATGTTATGCCTCCAAATCTCTTTTGTCATTGCAGGACACTTTGGAGGAGCTGAAGCTAGTAGTAAAAGGGTCATTGTCCCAAGTAGCTGGCCTCCAGGACTGTTTTCTTCCACAGATTGAGCCAGCAGTTCAATATCCAGGTAGTTTTTATATTACAAAATAAATGTGCTTGGCCATATGTAATATTGTATTCAGAGCATAACCAGGTTTCCCAGTGACTATTTTTATCCTAGCTGTACTGCAAGAGGAAGCAAAGATATACCATCCTTCCAAGAAAGTCTCCTGTAACTAAGCAGTGGAGTTGCCACGTCTTGCCCTCAACACCAGATGTTGTACTTTAATTCTCCAATTGACGTATGAGAAAAAGGCAAGGAATTGCAACTACAGCACACATGGCAGATAGCCATCCAACCTCTGCTTTAAAAGGAAGGAGAGTCCATCATCTTTCATGGAAGTCTGTTCCAGTGTTGAGCAGTTCTTACTGTCAGACAGTTCTTCTTGATGTTTAGTCGGGATCTCCTTTCTTGTAACTTGAATCCATTGTTTCGAATCCTAGCCTCCAGACCAGGCAAAAACAAGCTCACTCCATCTGCCTTGTGACAGCTCTTGAGAGATTTGAAGATGGCTATCGTATCTCCTCTCAGTCTCCTCTGTACCAGGCCAAACATAAACAGCGCCATCGACTTGTTGTTCCTTAGGCAACTGCCTTAGGAAATAGGTTAAATCCAAACCAGAAACATTAAAGAAATAGCAAAACACACAAACCTGCATGGATAGTCAGTAGAGTTTCACCCAAGTTTCAGGAGGCGGAAATTTCTCAGAAGAGAGTTCTCTGAGGAAAACCTGTTATTGGAATTTCACTTAACTCCATTTTATGAATAGTTTTAGGAGGCTATTTTTGCTCAGTCCCATAACGCTGGCAAGGTGTTCATCTTTTTCAACAGTTTTGAAACTCAGCATGAACTCCCCACCTGCATTTAAGCATTTTTTGCTGCTTTTGTTTATTTTATTTTAAAGAGGGAAATCAATGCAAAAAGAGCTGGAAAACTGCACCAAGGATGTTGGGGGAGTTGGATTTGTGACATTGCATCCACCAGCCAATCAGGCCTGTGCAAAGATAGACCTTTGACAGCACTGCTTCCCCCTGAGTTTAATCTTGGACAGGTCTGCATAACGTGGCAAATGCCACTTCATAGCAGCTCGATCTCTCAGTGTCTATCTGTCAGCTGGCTTTTCTTTCCCTGTCCTCCTTTTCTGAGGACAGACAGCATGGCAGCAGGGGCTGGTAATAATCACCACTGGATAAGGATGGGAAGTGACTTGAAGGAGGGGCACCAGAGCCTTTTGTCTCTATGCCAACAAGGTATGAAGTCATGCAAAGAAGCTCATCCTCCTTTCAGGGTAGATGCATGTGTTCTTAGAAAAGCATTGACTTGGCTCGCATTGTTCTATGGGCATGTTTTCTAGCCTTTTTCTAGTAAACCTGTTCAGCAGATATCAAAGTAGTGGCCAGAAACAATTTAAACTAGATTGCTTTAGCATATGTTGGGGAGAAAAGAATCATATCATCAGTGCATGGGCGTTTTTGTGTATTAGCTGAAATGAAGTCATCGGTGGTTGATCTTGGGAGAGCTGGTGTGACTTGGATTTTAATGCACAGAATTCTGTAGCAGCTGCTTCTGTTTAGGAGAGCTCTGCACTTTAAGACTGCTGCATCAAACACCAATGCCACACAGGGGCCTCATGTGCATGTGCTCATGTGTGTACGATGCCCACTCTTTACATGCTTGCTGTGAGGAATGTCAGTACAACACCAGTGTTTCTTTCAACAACTTTAATTGTGTGCATGTGGAGGGGGGAGGATGACATGTCAGTGTTCCCACCATTGCCATGTGTTGAGAGTTCCCTCCATGCATGTACTAATTTGATTATTTAGGTATTTCTACGCTGCCTTTCAGGGCCACACAGTCCTCAAGGCGGGCCACATTTTATTATACAAAGTGTCACTGAGGAGTGGCATTGTCATTGGTGGATGGTGACATCATTTCCAGTTTTGCTGCCATCTGCATGTGCAAGGATGGTGTTAGTAATGCTTGATCCATGAATGGCTTGCTAACACATTTAAGCGATCACTTGATTCTGTAGACACAGATAGGTAGCCGTGTTGGTCTGCCATAGTCAAAATAAAAAAATTCCTTCCAGTAGCACCTTAAAGACCAACTAAGTTAGTTCTTGGTATGAGCTTTCGTGTGCATGCACACTTCTTCAGATACACCCAGTAGATACACCCAGATATACCCAGTGTGTATCTGAAGAAGTGTGCATGCACACGAAAGCTCATACCAAGAACTAACTTAGTTGGTCTTTAAGGTGCTACTGGAAGGAATTTTTTTATTTTGATTCTGTAGAGGTTGAGCTGGCCCTTAAGCTGCAATGCAGTCCTTGAACTACTAGACCAAGGCTGCTTGGGAGTAAGCCTCAGTCGAACAGTGGGACTTATTTCCAAATAAGCATGCATAAGATAGGGCTGCATGGCTGCAAAACTAATAATAAACTAGCTGGAAATAAGTCTTATTGAAACTAGTGGAATCTCAGAGTAAACATGCGTAGAGACAGATGGTAAGTTTGCTGAGGTCCAAATTCTAGGCAATTGTGAACTTTTATGAAGTACTTTGGAGGTTAGATAAGTGTCAATACTGTTGAGTTTCTGAACTTCTGCATTACACTTTTTCATAACTTTCATTTTATTATAGGTGTCTCTACAAGTGACTTTAACAGGCAGTTATTAGGTCACATGATGCAAATGAACCAAATACTGGGTGATGTGAAAGATCTTCTCCGACAGCAGGTATAAGACACATGTTTATATAACACTTACTTTGCTGACCACTAGCTAAATGGGTATCTTATTATTTCTGCCGAAGTTTCACCCATAATTATTATTATTATTTTTTCAATTTATATACCAGCCTTTATCCAAAGATCCCAGAGCGGTGTACAACATTAAAAACACACTGCAAGTGAGACTTCTGGGCAAACTTCTTTCCTTTACATTAAGAAATAGGTAATGAAATAGTCCACTGCAATTTAAGAGAGAGACTTGGTTGTTTTTGGATGTGCATGGCATAGTTCATTCCTGAATCATACCACTGGCCTCCATGGATTAAATTCTAAGAAAGATCGTGGCTGAGAGCATGAAGGATATGCTTAACTTTATAAAGTTATTTATGAATGGTGATGGCCTGAGCCTGCACACTTTTCCAGACTTGGGAAAATCATGAAGACTCCTGGAGCTGATTTAGTGATATGTGAAGGCAATTACCGTATTTTTTGCTCTATAAGACTCACTTTTTCCCTCCTAAAAAGTAAGGGGAAATGTGTGTGCATCTTATGGAGCGAATGCAGGCTGCACAGCTATCCCAGAAGCCAGAACAGCAAGAGGGATTGCTGCTTTCACTGCGCAGTGATCCCTCTTGTTGTTCTGGCTTCTGAGATTCAGATTTTTCTTGTTTTCCTCCTCCAAAAACTAGGCGCGTCTTGTGGTCTGGTGTGTCTTATAGAGTGAAAAATACGGCAAATGAGGCAAGGCTGAGCTCAGGCATGTGTCTACAGTTCACTCCAAAAACATTTAAAGCCCAATTAAAGTTTAAGCCTTGCATTATTATTTTTGTTTGAAGGCCAATGGGATTTTTGAGCTGCGGTGAGCACTATCTGCTCTAAGTAGTTCAGCTAAAGATAGCAGGAGGTTAAAATATGAAATCATAACTGTTTACATGGAGATGACTTGTCAATTATGCCAAAAACAGTACCAAGTAACTGTTTTGAAAAATTAGGCAGTATTATTGGTTAGGTTGTATAATGTGCATTGTCTGGTTTTTCTGGTGGCAATTCAAGAAAAACAAGCCTGATGATTGTATTTATTTTATATAATTCAAAGGTTAAAGAAACAACATTTTTGAGGAACACAATAGCTGAATGCCAGGCATGTGGTAAGCACTTTTGTATTTCCTGATTTAAGATATGATGGTATAAACCAAATCATCAAACCGAAAAAGCAATATTTGTTGTCCTTAGCCACACCAATTGTGAACACTTCCTTTGAAGTAAGGTCTACTGAATTTCGTAGGAGTTCCAAGTAGACATAGGGGGAAATTCAACATGCTTAGGTGTTTGTTCCATCAGGGCTAGCATTTTGGCTCTCCTACACCCCCCCCACTTTTCCAGGGGTTCTCCCCTGAGCTAATATCATGGTATCATGGGGGGAAAGCCTTGCTGAACAAGTGGAAGTCCTTGTGCAGAGCTTCTGCTGGTGGGACTCAATAGTTGAGTTTTTAACTGACTGATTGGCAGATTAAAACAATATACCGTCCCGTTCTATGCATGCTTACTCAGAAATAGTTGCCACAGTAGCACTCCTCCATTGTCTCCGGAGACAGACAGATTTGTCAACCAACCATTCAGTGAGGCTTACCCCCAGGTAATTGTGCATAGAACTGGAGCTTAAATGATTGAGAGTATTCTTCATATTCATATTCATATTCATATTCATATTCTTTTGAATATACTGATTGCCTGAACACCAAAGAGAAAATAACCCAGTTCTAGGTAGTTTTGTTTTCTGCATGTCTCAACAGAGAACATACCTGTCAGCACAAACAACAAATAGTATTTCGGCACCTTTGAACATTAAAATTTATTACGGCATAAGATTTCATGGAATTTATTCCACAGGAATGGAATAATGCCATAATAAATTTGTTAGCCCTTCATACTTTTTTTTTTGTTTTTTTTGTTTTGGGGTGCTGCAAAACTACCAGCCCATTGCTCTTAAACAGAAAACAAGAGAAGTCATGAAGACAACCTTGAAATGATTTGTCCCATGCAGAATTCAGAGCCACACTTTTCAGATTCCTTACACAGTTATTACTTTCATGTAGAATGTGCCTTGATTTTTTGTGCATTGTTGTGAGACAAACACACATGTATACCCCCACCCCTGGACAGGCAGTGGGAGGCAGGGCTGGCATCAAAAGTCAGTATTGTTGAGCGCCTGATGGGGCCAGCACCACAGATGGTGTGACCCCCAGATCCCTATAGCCCTTTTCCTCATTCCCTTGCTATTGCAGCTTGCTTATCTGGCCTCTCTAAGCATAAGAGCAGTGGCAAGAGCAAAGAGGATTGGCAACTTTCACTTGGTTTGCAGGCTCCTTCCGGTCAGATTGCACTTGGAGGGAGTTGGGCACTGGTGACACACTCACTGCACACAGTCTGCACCAAGGTCTTCACCGAATCTGGAGCCAACAATGGTAGCTGGCCGTGGTGGTTACTGTAGTGTGTGCTAGAAGCAAAATAGATACACAATTATCTCAGAAGATATCCAACCCAACCGGAGGACTGATCCACTGCTATGCATGGTGCAAATGTTCAACATTTACCTCAGGATTTACTGATCAGCAGCTGATTACTAAAAAAATAAATTGCTCTACCTCCAATCACAGGTTTGGGAGCTGGAAATTTCCCCACACCATCCCCACCGCCCCCTAAGCCCAAATGTGAAGCCAACACTTGTTTCCGAGGGGTGCGATGCATGGACACGGCGGATGGATTTCAGTGTGGGCCTTGCCCTGAAGGCTTCACTGGAAATGGAGTTATATGCACAGATGTTGATGAGGTAAAATGTTGTTTAAAAGCACCCATGCACAGCCCAGTGTGAAAGGAGAGGTTCAGCCTATGAATTCTGGATCTAGAAAAATCCAAGATGTCTCATCAATTGATGACCAAGGGTAAATAAATTCCTGGTGCTCAGAGTGAGTTCCCTTTCTCCTGGTATTACATTAGAAAACGAGTGGGCAACCTGTGGTGCAGGGACCACATGCAGCCCTCAGGCTGGTTTAACATGGCCTGGGGGGCTATTTGGCTTATGTCCCTTTCCTTCCCCATTCTATCTCCATTGCAAGAGTAAGAGAGAGACAAGGGTGCGGGGGCAGGAGAAAAAGATGATAAAGAAGTAGGGGAAAAGGTAGAGGAAATACACCATGTTTACTAAAGCCATGACTGCTCTTACTATAAATTACTATTATTATAACTCCTACCCACTGCTCGTTCTGTCCCATGCCCATTTCTTGTGAGGTTACGTTAACCCTCTAGAGAAAAAAGCTTGCCTACTCCAGTGTAAGAAGTAGTTGTTAGAACATGAGCTTCCAGCAAATGTCCAAATGGACTCTTAACTTTGCTGGCTGAAACCTATATAATTAATATATTGAATCACTTTGCTGGTTTGCCTTTTAGTGCCGGTATAATCCATGCTTCCCAGGGGTGAGATGTGTGAATACAGCTCCAGGTTTCAGATGTGAGGCCTGCCCATCAGGATACAGCGGGCAAATCATTCAAGGAGTGGGAATCAACTCTGCCAAAAATAACAAACAGGTGTGTGATCTCATTGCAATCCATCAAAAGCTAGTAAAAGTCTAGCTCTGTATCTGTTTATGGGTGCACTGCACAGCTGAATGTATTTCTCTTAAAGAGCTTAACAGATATGTCTGTAAAAAAATGTCTGCGCTGCTTCCGAATGTATGGCAAAATAATGCTGGCCTAACTAAAGGCAGTATTAAAAGGTTTATTCGTGGACAGAGCTGTGGCTTTTCTGGAAAAAGATTCCCATGATTTGCACTGGAAATTTTTCAGTTTGCATTAGAAAACTTGCCATAGAGCAGGACCTACTTTAGCACACTTACCGTATTTTACTTGAAACTGCCAAATATGCCTAATATTGTCTTTGCAACTGGCATCCCTCGTACCTACAGGACCGCCTCTCCTGGTATATCCCACAGAGGAACTTACGGTCTTCAAACAAAAACATCCTGAAGGTCCCAGGCCACAGAGAGGTTAGGCTGGCCTCAACTAGAGCCAGGGCTTTCTCGGCTGCGGCTCCAATCTGGTGGAACGCTCTGTCACAAGAGACTAGGGCCATGCGGGACTTGACATCTTTCCGTATGGCCTGCAAGACAGAACTGTTCCACCAGGCCTTTGGTCAGGGCGCAGCCTGACTCCCTCCTTTGGCAATCTTCACAGAACTTTAGCCTAATGGTTGCCATCAATTTGAGTTGAATTTATTTTATAATGAAATGATTTTAGAATGTTGTACTATTTTATTGTTGTTAGCCACCCTGAGCTCAGCTTCGGCTGGGGAGGGCGGGATATAAATAAATTTTATTATTATTATTATTATTATTATTATTATTATTATTATTATTATTATCCATTCATTGTTACTATCGAACTTCTAAAATGGAACGTTTTCCATTACAACAGCTCAGCAGCTACAGCAGAGATTAGTTGATCTATCTATTCAACTACTACTCTGAAACGATCAAAGGACCTTTTGCTGTGCTTTTTAGACTATTTCACAATTGCATTAACACCATATTAAAAAAACAAACCAATAAATTTTAACAGATTTATGCTAGTTATTTTATACTTTAATAACTGACTCACTGTACCTAACTTGTTTTTGTTTTTATTGTGTTAGATCTGCTTGGACGTAGATGAATGTCAGAACAATGGAAACGGGGGCTGTGTTCCCAATTCCCAGTGTGTAAACACTGTGGTAAGCACATGGTTATGTCAGATTGTCATTCTGCATGTTTGAGGAGCTGTCCCAAAACAAGGGGACAGTTCACACAAACCACCGTCAAGTGATTATAAACTCAGTGGCACAACATTCACTTAAATGCCAACCACATAACGATTGTGTGAAGCCAGCAGATAGTTATGCAATCCCGTTCTGGTCCCCTTCCACTTAATGACATTATCCAGTGTGTTCCTCTTCTGCCATCTGTGAAAAAGGGAATTCCATCCATGTGGTTGCAACAAGAAAGATATATGAACCAGATACATTAACAAGAAAAACAGTTTCCCTGTGCAAACCAAGGGAGACATAGGAAACTGCCTTATATGAGCTCAGATTCCTTGTCCATCCAGCCTGATATTGGTTATTATGACAGCTAGTAGCTCCTCAGTATTTTCAGCACCTGATACTGGGTCTTTTTCCCTGGGAGATGCTAGGGATTGACCCCAGCACCTTCCAGCGGCAAACAATGTGCTCTGCCACATGTCTTTCAAGTGCCCAAGGATGTGCCTTGGTGGGTGTAATACTAGGTCTGAGTTTACCTTTTTTGCATAAAGTTGCCAGTAAGAGATTTAAAATATCTGTGCAGACTTTAATGAAGTGCCTTTTGGAACCTCAAGAAACTCAAAGTGGGCCATGGGTATTACATAGTCCCTCCCCCCCTGCCCATTGTAAATTTCTTCCTCTCTTCTTAACCACAGGTTTATTTATTTATTCATTAAGTTTTTATAACCCACACATTTATAAAAATATATCAAGGCAGTATACAGCATATTGGAATAGACTCCCTGTGCTTGGCTTCCAAAGTTAAACAAATCAGTAACACTACTGTTGTGAGAAAGTTTTCTTATCTTGAAGCAACAAACAGAAAGACACTTTAATCAATTAATTGTTTAGATCCACCAATTTACATTTTGCGGAAGGATTAAAAAGTTACCTTCAATTAATCAGGCGGTGAATCTTTTAAAATATGCATTATTTTTAATATTTTTTTAAAAAGGGCGTCTACTAAAACACTACATTTTAAAAAAAGGAAAATAAAGAAGTGTAGATGTGTTAAAACATTCTCTCTCTGAGGAAAGAATACCTCTTTTTAAATTGTTCCTCCTACAATACGTGCACGGACCATTCACAAACAGTGCCTGACTGGCTTATATGCTTGTTTGCTTTCATCAAAGGGCTCGTTCCGCTGTGGGACATGCAAACCAGGTTTTACTGGAGACCAGGCCAGGGGATGCAGGCCTGAAAGGAGCTGCAGGAATCAAGCTCTGAACCCTTGCAGTATCCATGCACAGTGTGCTGAAGTGCGGCAAGGAGACATCTCATGTATTGTAAGTTGATGATCTCACAGATTTGTTTTAACTTGATCCCTGTTTTGACATTCTTCAGTAAAATCTGTAATTCATTTTTTTAAAAAATGTATTATGTTATCCTTTGGGGGTGAGTCATATTTCTCAAAATAAAAAAAAAGTGCAATTAATTTGACAATATGCTCTAAGCAGGACATCATAACTACATACAAATTATTTACATTTTTAGTAGTACGTAATTACACTGCCCTGCTTAGAGCATATTGTGAGTCTTCTAATTCCATATCCGACAGCACTTGTGTATGTTTGTAGAATTACTTCCTCAGCCTGGCTTTATTTTGTAACACTTTTGCTCACAGTGTGGTATTGGCTGGGCTGGCGATGGCTTTGTGTGCGGAAAAGATATCGATATTGATGGTTATCCTGATGAAGAACTTTCATGCTCAGCTGAGAGTTGCAGAAAGGTAAGATCTAAGAGGGCAGCCACCTTATCTCTCATGTCTTCTTCATTTTAAATCGCAGCTCAGGAGGGTGAGAAACAGAGCAAACATGAGTCAGCAACATATTGCCTATGGACACACATGGTCTTCCCTGACACCAGCACTCCTTTGCTTATGAAATTAGACTTGGAGAAATTAATTCTTCCCTCCCCAGCTGCTCTCTCCAGGATGGTCACTTGTCAACTAGGTTTTTCAAAAAGCAAAAACACTTCTTCAAGCTTTAAATGCTGGTGGGGAGGGGTTAAATGAATGTGCATGCACATGTATGGCTTCATCATGCGCATGATGCCCATAATAGTTTTGGCAGTTTGCAAATATGCCCACAGCTTGCAAACCATGATCAAAAGCATGGGTTCTAGATTACCACCTTGTTTTCCCCCCATAGGACAATTGCAAGGTGGTTCCAAACTCTGGACAAGAAGATGCTGATGGAGATGGAATAGGAGATGCCTGTGATGATGATGCTGATGGGGATGGTATTCCGAATGAGCAGGTACTGGTTATAGATATTATTTATCTGTGTAATTTACATCCCTCCCGTACTCAAGCAGCAGGATTGTAAGCATCAGCCTTTATATCAAGCACCTGCACAGCCTCTAGTGCATCAATGGCCTTTTGCCATTTACTTAGATCAACACAACAACAACAAACCTATGGTTACGTGTAACATACTCAATAAACACAAGACGTAACTGGCTGTACTTTTGAATAAATAAGGTATACTATTCATTGTATCAAATTGTAGATTTCAATGGAAGTCTCATAACGTTCAACGAAAAAAGCAGAAGACCCAGTGGATCAGTTCATTCTCTAGTCAGTTCATGCATAAGGTCCATACATGTACAGTGGTACCTTGGGTTATATACGCTGCAGGTTACAGACTCCACTAACCCAGAAATAGTGCTTCAGGTTAAGAACTTTGCTTCAGGATGAGAACAGAAATCGTGCTTCGGCGGCATGGCAGCAGCAGGAGGCCCCATTAGGTAAAGTGGTGCTTCAGGTTAAGAACAGTTTCAGGTTAAGTACGGACCTCCAGAACGAATTAAGTACTTAA
This sequence comes from Podarcis liolepis, assembly GCF_965112155.1. Taxonomy (NCBI): domain Eukaryota; kingdom Metazoa; phylum Chordata; class Lepidosauria; order Squamata; family Lacertidae; genus Podarcis; species Podarcis liolepis. The sequence continues at coordinate 38,217,474 of NC_139565.1, forward strand.
CCTGAGGTACCACTGTAATAGTATCTATTCCACTGTTCTGTTCAAAGAGTCCAATAATCCACATGAAGGGTTGTTACAGTTCCACAGAATCCTTTCACAGAGTCTAAGACAAGGATTTCTGGAATATTAGCCTTGTTTCGCCATCCTAGGCTTCATCAGTAGAACAGGCTCATATGTAATATTACAGGATAGTGGATCTTATAGCATAGTAGTGGTCTTCTGCTTTTTTCATTGAACTTTATGAGACTTCCGTTGAAATCTACAATTTGATACAATGAATAGTATACCTTATTTATTCAAAAGTACAACCGGTTACGTCTTGTGTGTTTATTGATTAATTACTTAGATCAAACAGGTCTATCTGTATGCAGGACTCGATTGGACATATAGAACGGTAACAGATATCAGTGGGGGGGAGCATTTCAGTCTCCCAGGACATGGTACAGCAGACCTTGTAAGAGTTGCCAGGCATCATCATCAACAACAGAGTTTCAAAAGGAGATTCCCTGTGTGAACCCACTGAGCTGAATTCATCTGCAAATTCATCACTTGCAAAAGCCAGCAGAGAGTGATGATGATGAGTGATCCTTCTCCAGAGAGACTCTAGCCTAGAGCACTTTGCCTTTCTCTGTTCCAGGACAACTGTGTACTGGCTTCTAACGTTAACCAGAGAAACAGCGACCAAGATATCTTTGGTGATGCATGTGACAATTGCCGTATGGTCTTAAACAATGACCAGCGAGACACGGACGGAGATGGCAAAGGTGATGCCTGTGATGATGACATGGATGGAGATGGTGAGTACATCTTCGCCTGTTAGATACCCTCTCTGTTCTGCGCTTGAAACTGGCACAGGAGGCACCTAGCATCAAAGCTTGCATTTTCAACATTGACTTTTTAAACAGCTGTAGCACATTTTCAGGCCCCGCTTACTTAACACAGCTCTCAGAGCCCCAAAGAGCTGCTTCTGAAGACTAGGAGGCAGCAATGACATAATGAGGTCCCTTAGTCACAAATGACAATTAACAAAGCCCTCTTCGGCTCCTGGCCTATTTATTGTCATTGTGAAAATTGTGATCTTTGTGGTGAGTTCATCTTTTCTTTTTATATGTGGAGAGTGAGCTTTTATTTACCACAGCCGATTCACCTTTTAACCACTGCAACCAAATATCTGTACTATACTGTTTACTAGGTTTTGCTATAGCTTGTAACTATATAACCCAGTAGCTGTGGTATTTTAGATGTGGTACAAAAGCAGCCAGACACACTTGTATCATTAAATAAAAGTAGCAAGATATACCGTATTTTTCGCCCTATAGGACACACTTTTTCCCCCTCCAAAAATGAAGGGGAAATCTGTGTGCGTCCTATGGGGCGAATACAGGCTTTCGCCGAAGCTTGGAGAGCGAGAGGGGTCAGTGCGCACTGGAGGCTTCAGGAAGCTATCAGCAAGCCTGGGGAGGCTGCGGGAGTTCCCGCAGGGCTCCCTGCGCTGCGGATAGCAGCCTGCCGCCCAGCACGCAGGGCACCATGAAGCAGAGCGCCCCTCATGCCGGGCAGACATCCGCAGCGTGGGGAGTCCTGCGGGAACTCCTGCAGGGCTCCCCGCGCTGCGGATAGCAGCCTGCCGCCCAGCACGCGAGGCGCCCTGAAGCAGAGCGCCCCTTGCGCTGGGCAAACATCGGCCAGCCTCACAAGCTCGGGGGACAGCGGGGAGACGCAGTGCCGCTATCCCGCTGTTCCCTGACCTGGTTTTGGGGGGGAAATAAAGGAAACAATTTTTCCTTTATTTCCCCCCCAAAAAAACTAGGTGCGTCCTATGGGACGGAGTGTCCTGTGGGACGAAAAATACAGTAATTTGTATTTTTTTTTATTAAAAAACCCCCTATACATGTAAAGTAAGGTAAACAATAACAATAGCTGGTTACTGTTTAAAACTGGCTTACGTTTTCTGTTGTAAGGTTGCTGTATCTTTAACTGACAGTTACAGAGGTTTACATAAGGCTGGCTGGTAAAGAGAAGTTCCTAGCACTATTTAACCTATATGGTAATTATTCAGTTGATCCCACCGCCAGTTACTGTGGTACTGTGGACTTCACCTGGTTTCCTTCAAGCCAGACTAGCAGGCAGTTCTCATTCTGATCATCTTCAGAAGCGCCTTGCTGAATTCTCCTTACTGTTCAATGCCCTCATGGCCAATCTTTGGCTTAAGCCAATGATTCAGCTCTTTGGGGGCAAATTATACTACCAGGTTTTTCTTTCACCTCGATAACCTCTTTTCCATCTTGCTTCAGCTCCAGAGTCTAGACTTTAGCCTTCTCCCTCAGCTTATTCTCAGCTAGTCTCATCCTAAATCATCATCTTCATTCTTGTCTTCCTCTTCTTCATCTCTTTGCTCTTTTCTCTCTCTCTCAACAGTAGTAGAATAGGCCTATTTATCTTCCAGCCACCCTGTCTTTCAACACATCAGATTTGAGTGGCATATAAGTCTCCCCCTCATCAGGCCATTTTTGCCATTCAATGATTTACCAAGAATTTCTACCTAGCCAGCCACTCAGAACTGCAATTTTACAATCTTCTCCTTAAGAATCTAGTCTCACCGCCCCCCGTCTTATGTAAGTAAATAAAAGCCAACTGTCAGTCACCAACAGATACCTAGGACATCAAATTTAACCCTTTACACGACCCCATATACATAGACATTGTATCTAAACCCAACCCTGTTCTAGTAAACATTTTTTTAAAAAAACGACTTCTCCACAATCCTCATTACTACTGTTGTTCTGTATCCTTCCTCTTTTCCAAAGAGCTCAGAATTATATGTGGGACTATCCCTTTTCCTCCTCAGGCAAGACCTTTGAGGTAGATTAGGCACAGAGATCCTAACGAGCCCAAAATTTCCCAGTGAATCTAATGGCCAAGTAGCAATTTGCAACAAGGTCTTCCTTGGTCCACATCTCATCTGTTAGCCATTATGCCATGCTGACTCTTTGTTTCTGGCCTTATGAGTTGCTAGAGCGATGCAAAGCCAACATTGATTTTGTGTCATCGTTTCATTCAGGTATTAAGAACGTTTTGGACAACTGTCAGAGGGTCCCCAACCGGGAACAGAAAGACAGAGATAATGATGGTGTGGGTGATGCTTGTGACAGCTGCCCAGATATTAGCAACCCAAATCAGGTGAGCAACAGCAGGAAAAAAAGCCATAGGCCAAGTAGGCAACCTGTGACCCTCCAGATAATTTTTGACTATAATTCCCATCATCCTTGGCTATTGGCCTTGCTGACTGGGCGAATGGGAGTTGGGGTCCAACAACATCTGCATGGCACCAGGATGGGGAATCAAAGTATTTGGTTATTAGTGGAAGCAAAAATGGAACTGTCAATTTAAGATTATGAAAATTTCAAGTGTGGTGTTCCAGTTCCATTGTGGCAATAAATATTTAGAAAGAAAAGTACAGCTCTGTTAAACTTTAGTATGAACTATGATAACTACGGTAATGCTGTAGTTATTGTTTTCCTGTATGACACAAGTCTTGATCTGACATTTAATCGATCCATGCATAAAGGTGTCCAGAAAACCCAAAAGGGTTTGCTACCTCAGCCTGACTGGTAGTAGGTGTCTAAGAATCTCTGGAAGTGGCTTTTTCCCAGTTCTGTACCTGACAGCCATTATTTGAAGGTGTCAGATCTAACATGGGACTTCCTCCTTTCAAAACATGTTCGTCACTCCTGAGCCCTCATTTGTGCAAATCACTGAGATAAAGCCCAATGCCAATAAATGTTCTCACTGAATAAATAGCCATAGGGATTAAATGTCAATCTTCTTTAATTGCAAAAGCAAGCAAACAAAGAAACTGAAAAGGATTTTATGCAGGGGGATCTCTCTAAGGATAAATAATCTGTGCCTATAGAATACAGAATTGTATGCACACCTGGGATCCAATCCATCTTTCCACCTTTTCAGATATTAATCCCCTGCTAATACAGATGTGTGTTGAATTGTAATGACTTCCAGCAATGTAATTTTATATTTTCGCCTCTCTGCAATTTAGTAATTTAATCTTGTTCTATTTCTGTTTACAGTCAGATATTGATAATGATCTGGTAGGAGATTCCTGTGACACCAATCAAGACAGGTAGGGTAAATCTTAATCAGAATCAAATTCATCCTTGTTATGATGCTGCTGGGAGGTATTTAACTAACCTGCCCCATCACTGCAAATATTTATGCTTGTGTAATGGGACATGCCTGCACCCTCCCTCAATCTGCTCCTGATGTAGGGGGCATGTGTCAGGGGGAAAACATTCCCCTGCACAAGCAGATATCCTTGAAATGATGAAACATTCACTTTGTTGGATTCCATCCACTAATTTCACTGAAATTGCACCTATGTCTCTACCAAGGTAAAAGTTTAGCTTAAATTATTTTCAATACACTGTACTCATTATTGGAACCAATGCAGATTTACGATCTATTTCCACAAATCATCTCTTTTCATATATGTTAAAAGCACCCTCACAGGCTGAGGCAGATAGCGATTAAACTGTCTCATAACCAGTTCACCTCCCCAAGTTACTATTTGCCCAGCTATGGACTAGAGAGGTGTGAGGATGTCCTTTGAGAAAATAGCATAGGAGAAAGAGTTAGCCACACCCCAGCACTGCAAGGCTCACCCCCTAGCTATTCCTTTTTAAATTAATCCCGTTATTTAAAGCAGAAGAGCAATAAAGCTCATTTCAATAACAACTGCATGATGGTGTATAGAAAACAGGTTTTTGTGTGCCAAAAGTACATGGAAACAAATACAGCAAAAGACCATTTGGGCTTTACTTCATACAAGTAAAATAAGCAAATATTGTCAGAAGGGTTGAAATCATTTGCTGGATCCCTCCATTCTCAGTAATACATCAAGGATGGTAGTCATTATAAACCTAACTGCGGGAACGACTTCCCTTATGGCTAAAGACCTCAATTCAGGCTGCAGAATGTTTACCATTCTTAGGACAGGAATAAACATCAGTGTTTCCCTTCATGTCTAGTTCCAGCTTGTAGTAACCTCAGATTTATTCTGGTTAGAGAAGATTCAAGAAGTTCCCTGAGATCATGTGAATATCTCCAATTGTTTCCTCAAATAAGGTGGTTTTGTCTCCTAGTACTAACTGTCACAACATACCTTCATTAGAGGCCTTCCAGTGTAACAATGGATACAGGAAAACAAACAAGCATTCCTTGTCGGTAGTACAAGAAGTAGTAGCCAACACTCCTATTACTTAGAAAGACAGAAATAGGAGCTAACACAGGGTGTTTTTGCTTTTACCCCCTCCTACTTTACTCCCAGCGATGGGGATGGACACCAAGACAGCACTGACAACTGTCCCACAGTCATTAACAGTTCCCAGCTAGACACCGATAAGGATGGGCTGGGGGATGAGTGTGATGACGACGACGACAATGATGGAATTCCAGACCTTGTTCCTCCAGGCCCAGATAACTGCCGGCTTGTTCCTAATCCAGGACAAGAAGATGACAACAGTATGGCAGACATTTCTTATTCTTTCTCTTTTTACCTCAGTTTTTTTTAAAATGCACAACATATGGTGACGATATGGTGCCTTCTAATCCTCAAAGGAAGCTGATGATTTCCTTTGATTATAAGGAACCTATATTTTCCAGAACTGAGCTTTGCTTTGACCTTGAATAAGTGTCAACCAAGGGATTGGCTCTTCTGGATCGAATCCAGAAGGGACCTACAGCTAATTAGAAGCACCACATTTCCCCCTTGGTATCCACTCTTGAAAACAGAGCATTTTAGAGCTAGTTATGTGACCAGACTCTTACCAGCTTCCTTAAGAAATGCCTTTATTGAGCTTTATTGACTGGAACAATAAACTTATATTGAATGAGAATTGAATATAATTGATGATTATAAGGCGCAAGGGCCATTTTATCCATAGTAGGAGCAGGAAGTTTTCCCCTTGTGCAGACTGTCCTGTCTATCTCAGTTTCTTTTGCAGAGCAGAGGTCTGTCTGTCAAACCAGACTCTACCACAAGTGTGAAAAATTTCGTGCAGGTTACAAAAGGCCATGAGAGGGCAGTGGTGGAAAGGTTTGGTATGAAGCACATTAAGTCAAGGCTACATGCGCTTAATGAAGCCCAATAAAATTAAGATGTAAAGACCAAACAACACTTGTAATTGTATAAAGGTAAAGGGACCCCTGACCATTAGGTCCAGTCATGACTGACTCTGGGGTTGCGGCACTCATCTCGCTTTATTGGCCGAGGGAGCAGGCGTACAGCTTCCGGGTCATGTGGCCAGCATGACTAAGCCACTTCTGGCAAACCAGAGCAGCACACGGAAACGCCGTTTACCTTCCTGCCAGAGTGGTACCTATTTATCTACTTGCACTTTGATGTTCTTTCGAACTGCTAGGTGGGCAGGAGCAGGGACCGAGCAACGGGAGCTCACCCCGTCGCAGGGATTCAAACTGCCGACCTTCTGATCAGCAAGCCCTAGGCTCTGTGGTTTAACCCACAGCGCCACCCGCATCCCCTTGTAATTGTATAAATGGGTATAAATTGCACCCGTTTATTTTTGGGTGATTCATTCAGAGTAACCACAGTTCCCCGATTTTATCCACAAACATGGTTAGAACCCACATTTTATACATCAGTATGCACTTCAAGTGTAACCCACAGGGAGCATGGGCTCTTCCCATGCTTCTTGTCTGAAGTACCAGGGCAGTGATTCACAAGCTGCTACACCTTTGCTTTGTTCACTTCATAGCAAGGCAGCTGCTGCTTCTCACCTATTTTCACCAGGTGGTGTTCAAATGGCTGCCCTACCTGCTTTATAGTAGTTAATGAAACCTGAAATGGATTCAGTTCATAATCTGGCTTCAACCAGAGTCTCCTAATGTGATGTACAACTCTGTTTAATTCAGTCCTCAGGATTGCTTACACATCACTCAAATGCTTCCCTTTGGTTTTATCTCTTGGTACCTGGCCATTACTAGGGTTGCTCCACCCCTCCTCCCTTTCACTGTTGAAGGCAATCAGAAATGGGGCCTGATGCAATTCCTGCATATCTGTGAGCTTGGCAAATGAACATAAGTATTTGTTTCCCCCTTTTAACTGCTGCTGAAACAGCTGTTTTGTGAAAACAGCTATCAAATCACATCCTTTGGGTGTTGTGTTCATGTGTCCAGGTGATGGAGTTGGTGATATCTGTGAATCAGATTTTGATCAAGACACAGTGATAGATAGGATTGACGTTTGTCCTGAGAATGCAGAGATCACCCTGACAGATTTCAGGGCTTATCAGACTGTCGTCCTGGATCCAGAAGGGGATGCTCAGATTGACCCTAACTGGGTGGTTCTAAACCAGGTAAAACATTTTTTAATATCTTAAAGCATCCAGAAATGATAGGCAGGAAAAAGCAACAAAAACTTTTCTCAAAACTTGGAAGAATAAGGGTGTTAATGTTGAAATGTGGTGGGGTTTATTTTGGCGAGGGTGGTACATTGGAGGAAAACAATCTGGATATTTTTCGCAAAGAACGTAAATGTGTTGGACTCACAAGGCGACACATGGATGAGCATTGATAATGAAAGTGGTCTTTATCCATCATCTTGGGCATGACTTAATAAAACATTCTTAGACTAGCTGCATGAATTATATTGCTTATGTTTCATAGGGCATGGAGATTGTGCAGACCATGAATAGTGATCCTGGACTTGCTGTAGGTATGTGAGTTATTTTTTTTGTAGACACTCACACGGCAGCTCACAAGTAGAAATGGATTAAACCTATTTGCTCAAAAGATGCCTATAGTGATCCCCAATTTGTTGCCTTCATCCAGCTTCAGGATGCTTTGGTCTATAGTCTAGTGCTAGGTGCATTAAATCCCAGATAAAATCTCCAGCATTTCTGATTAAAGCAGGGCTTGGGGTCTGGAGTAGTTGATTGGACCTTTTGCATCTAAAAGAAGAACAAGTATCGAGTTTTACACTTATAATTGGTTTGGACTTGATGTGTATACCTATACATTCGAACAGGTTACACAGCTTTCAACGGAGTTGATTTTGAAGGCACTTTCTTTGTCAACACGGCAACGGATGATGACTACGCCGGCTTCATTTTTGGTTATCAAGACAGCTCCAGCTTTTATGTGGTGATGTGGAAACAGACTGAACAGACCTATTGGCAGGCAACTCCGTTTAGAGCTGTTGCAGAACCTGGGATTCAGCTGAAGGTACAGGCTTGAGCCAAAATGACCCAAATCTCATTAATGCTGTCATCTAGCGTTGCGCTGAGATGGAACTGGCAGGGCGTTTGTATGATGTGGTTTCTAACGTTCGTTTATTTGGATGTTCCATTACAGAATGGGAAAAGAATTAAAACTTCTGGTTTTTCTCATAATACTCGGAGAAATGTTATTGTTATTAAAGGAGATTTCTTATTTTTGACTTGTCTTTGTACTTGTGTTCTGTGTAGGCTGTTAAATCAAAAACTGGGCCTGGCGAACACCTCAGGAATTCACTTTGGCACACAGGGGACACTAATGATCAAGTCAGACTGCTTTGGAAAGACCCTCGAAATGTAGGCTGGAAGGATAAAGTTTCCTATCGCTGGTTCTTGCAGCACAGACCTCAGGTTGGGTATATTAGGTAAGGCGATGGGCAAAGCAGGATACAATGCAATTCTAAGTGAACATCTATTGTGGTCTATGTGTATACTTAAAAATGCAATACTGTCGTACCTTGGTTTTCAAACAGTTTAGTTCTTGAATGCCGCAAACCCGGAAGTGCTGTTCTGGTTTGTGTACTATTTTTGGAAGCCGAACATCCAACTGGGCTTCTGATTGGCTGCAGGAGCTTCCTGCAGCCAATTAGAAGCGGTGCTTTGGTTTCCTAACATTTTGGTAGTTGAACGGATTCCGTTCGACTTCTAAGGTACGACTGTACAGTATGTGAAAGCAAAAAACAAGCTTCTGTTTCACGATACACACTACCATACAGTTGTGTATACAGTGGTACCTCGGGTTAAGTACTTAATTCGTTCTGGAGGTCCGTTCTTAACCTGAAACTGTTCTTAACCTGAAGCACCACTTTACCTAATGGGGCCTCCTGCTGTTGCCGCGCTGCCGAAGCACGATTTCTGTTCTTATCCTGAAGCAAAGTTCTTAACCCGAGGTACTATTTCTGGGTTAGCGGAGTCTGTAACCTGAAGTGTATGTAACCCGAGGTACCACTGTAAATGTAGCTCTAATGATGGTAATGGGTTTGCTTTTTATTTTATTTTATTGGTTTCCAGTTTTTGTCCAGTACCTGAATAGTCTGTTGCAACTATTAAATATTGTATGTAGAACATGCTATCCTCCCCAAGCCTTCATTCAGGATATACACTTAATTAAAGTTCTTCTTACTTTGCTTTAAGCAACAGTGCCCTTCTGCTGCCTCAAATATGTAAATGTGAATTATACTCACAGACAAGGAGATGAGTTGTAAAAGATCTGGCATGTTGTCTTCCTGCTGTCAGAAATTATTACCAAGCATGATTCTCAGCAAGCTCATTTCCCCATCAAACTAAGGCTGAGTTCACACATATTGGTAACCACAACATATGGCTTTTCACCCCAATCACAGTGCTTTTCACTAAGAACTTATTAACACATCCAGCTGCAAGTCTTCCATGTTTGTTTCACGATATCATAACATGAATCAGCACCAGGTTCTTATCTTTTTAAAAAAGAAAGATGTTTCCATATTTTTGCAATTTATATGCTTAGTTATTTTCACCTCTAAGCGGCGTACAAGTAACTCTACAATAAAGATAAAAACCAGTAAAACTGCAAAATGAGAATTCATAGATGTGTGTGTGCTTGTAACAATGCTCACCAATACAAAGTACCTTTTTCCTTTTTCTGCCCATGGCAGCCATTTTGTGCTGCCACTCACAGCACTTTTATCTATCTATATCTATATATGAGTACCAGCACCTCACTTTAAAAAAGAAAACAACCCACTGTGTGTAGAGAATCAGGATACATCTATCTTTATTTGTTCTACTTTCAAAGGGCAAGGTTTTATGAAGGTTCTGAACTGGTGGCGGATTCTGGAGTGACCATAGACACTACCATGCGTGGAGGAAGGCTTGGTGTTTTCTGCTTCTCTCAGGAAAACATTATTTGGTCCAATCTGAAGTATCGCTGCAATGGTAACATTTCCCCCACATCCTCCTCCTGCCTAATCAAATGAGCAACTGTAAAGAGGAAAGCTGTTTTAGGGAGGTTGCATGAATGACTTCCCAGATAAGGCATTGCATATGCTTTCCAAATCTGCAATGTGACTTAGCAGGTCTCTGGGCTGCTCAGATGTGAGTACAGCTGATAACTCAACTGCTGTGTAAATGTCAGTTGCTTGCAGAAGACCCTTTGGAGATCTAAAAAGCGTGCAATTAATCATGTTAAAAAACCAGTAATCTTTGCACAATACTGAGCATTTTGGAAATATTGAAATAAGAATCTGGGGGGGGGGGGGGAGATGCATCTTCAAGAAGTAACAGGTGCATCCATTGACTCACATTATTTCTTTTAGGTAGTCATATTCCCACTGTTACTTGGGCCAAAAAATAGGGAAAAATTGATAAATGGAGAAGCCCTCAGGTGTAGGCTTTGCTGTTCAGATCTTAGTCATAGAAACTGTTCAGCTGATTACTAACAAAAGTGTACAGCCATGGACAGTTAAAGCTGCAATCTTAATATGCAGTCTTACTTGGCAGGAAGGCCATTGAATTCAGTGGGATGTAAATCCTTCCTTACTTCTGTGGCTTCTTGCATGAGACAAGTCCAGCTTTAAGCAGAGGGACATGTAGACTTGAGCAGTTCTGCTTGCCTTGGCGAGTGTCATGCCACACTCTGGCACCTATGATGAGTGACTTGCCTTCTTTCTAACCTCGAAATTGCAGAGGTCGGGTAAGATTTTGTCCTGGCAGTTTGCATGCGAAGGTGCCTGGGATTTGCTTGGCAGATGCACAGCCAAGGTCCCTAGAAATCTTGGCCATGCAGAATCATACTGGCAAAAAGCTACAAGCTTGTCCTGTTCAGGGACAGGGAAGGTGGGTGAATGAGATAAGGATGAACACTGCTGCGTGAAGGCACCCAGAGCACTTTAGGAAAGGAATGGAGGATAGCTAAAGTTTGCACATTTTCCTGCTTAGGACTGGACTTGTGCCATGTAAGAAGCTGAACCATTTTGACCCCTGCAGATGCAACATGGGTAATAATAGCCTAGGAGTTCACGATGCTGGCCTTACGGTGTGCTTTCCCCCCTGTAGAGACCACACTCATATTTAATTAATCCATCTGTAAAACAGAACTTCTAAAAAAAAAAGTTACAGCTGTGTGTAATAAGCAGGCACCAGCTCTTAACCTGAACTTTGAAAATAAAATGCTCATGAGTTTCATACCAAGATTAAAGACTAATCATGTGTCTTCTGTTTCTTGTTTTTAGATACTATCCCAGAGGACTTCCAAGAATTTCAGGCTCAGCAATATGGAGTTGGAGATATTTAAGAATACAAGCTGCTTTGGCAAACAATAAAGCAATGTATATTAAATTCTTATACGGCTTTTTTTTGGTGCAAGTCCACACTACGCTTGTCATTATTGGTGTAAAGATAGCACACCATAGATAGAATAGGGTGGGGGTCATTTAGGGTTGAATTTCTTTTTTAAAGTTAAAACATTTAGGGTCCAGCTGATTGATTTGTTCCTGTAAATCAGGGGTGGGGAATCTTCTTTATCAGACGGGGCCACATTCCCTCATGGGATGTCTTCTGGGGACCATATGCTGGACGCAAAAGTGGATGGAGCAACGCATGTGCTTCTTTCTTCACAGTAGGGCAGCCTTCCAGCCACAGCAGTTTCAACAAGCAGCCACCTACTGTCATCTCATTCCATCCAGGTCAGCTGGAGGCATTGTAGCAGTTCAGGGACACAATCCAGCCAGGCAGAAGCACAGAGCAAGGCTGGTGTGAAGTGTGGCATTGTGAGAGGTCATGTGGTCTTGTGAAAGTCTTGAGGAGCAAATAGGGAAGCTGGGGGGGGGGGCTGCATTTGGGTCTGAGGTTCCCCCCTCCTGCTGTAAATAAACAGAAATAAATAGGCTAATTACATGTCACACAAAAACATGTGCTGAAAGCTTTCTCATTGCCTTCTTTATAACAAACAAAAAAGCTGCTTATAAAACAGAAGTATAGAACAGAGCGGGTACTTAACCCATTTTTCCCACTCCAAATTTACTCTCATGGTTTCCTTCCTCCTCCTTCCCCTCAACAGCATCTTAGTCATGTGTTGCAAGCGCATAATTGAAGTTGAGCTGGGGGCAGGGAATTGTTGAAAGCAAGGGGGGAAAGGAGGCAGGAAAGGGTTAAGCGCCTCTTCCCTCCCCCAGTTCATTCTCCATTCCAAATTTCCCTCTGCCACAGTAGCTTCTCATTTAAAACAATAACATGGAGTCGAGGCTGTGTACGTAACAGGCAAGCCCTATTTCGGTGTTCTGTCCGAACAGGAAATGTAAGCACGTGCAGGGGGTGTTGGGGGCCTACAGGTCAGCCCTGCCCTCAACATTCCTGCATGCACCAGCCCCCACTTACCAAGGCCAGCTTCTAAGTGCATTTCACTGAATGTGCTTAGAGGCCTCTATAGGATCAGAAACCCTGATAAGGCAAGGTCCCCAACTGCGTGGAGTATGCCGGGACTGATACACGTGGCAATGGTGCATAGCTGTCAACCGTCCCTTATTTGGCGGGAAAGTCCCGCATCCCAGCGCTGTGTCCCACTGCTGTCCCTTATTGATGATGTCCCTTAAATTTCCCGGGTTTCAAAGGAAGCAGCTCCTCTCCCTCCCTGCCTGCTGGCCAGGGAGGAAGGAGGCTCCAACTGTGTTGCTTGGCTGCGTTGCACACCCAGTAAGGAGTCTAAGAATGACTGGGGGGGTGGAGCTTGCATGCCTTGTGCCGATCAAATCGGCCACGTTGCCTGGGGACTCGCCTTTGCTCAGCGCTTCCCAGTGGAGAGGTGACGGTGGTTTTCCTTGCCCTTTGCCAGGTTGCTGTGCTGTGGTAACCACTGCTTGAGGCTTTGTTTGGCTGCTGGCTAGGCTTTCTGCCTTTGGCTTGGAGGGGCTCAGAAGTTGAACATACTGTGCTGGGAAAATCCCTTATTTTGGCTGCTGATCCCTTATTTTCGAGGCTGCTGCTCCCTTATTTTCAAATCTGTAAGTTGACAGCTATGCAATGGGGGGTGTGGAGCTTTCATGCACTCTTGAAGCATTCCCTGCTCATGTTTTACATTACATAATGCCTGAACAGGCCTGTGCTTTTCACCCCATGTCTTCCTCTGCGGAGACCTCAGTGCTGCCTTATCCACACAAGCAACTGGAAGCCAGGGTCCATATCGCCTGCTTGCAGGGCTAATTACCAGTAGACAGGAATTAAATGGCTGCTTCAGGTATCTGATGATGGCTTTCATGAAAAGGGCAGTCAGTTGCTATTTTAGTTTATGGTTTTTTGATTTCTTTTTCCTGCTAGGGAGAGAGAGGGGGGGGTATTTGTGGTATTTTCAGCCTCAGGTTCCCAAATTATTGAACTGACCTCGGGTACTGTGTTCCTTATCTTGGAGGTGGTGGGTGAGAAGCACCATGTGCTGCTCTGTCTCACAGCAAATTGTCTTAGGCTTGCCCCGGATACTGGATAAAGTACCGGTAGCTATACGTACAAGCTGCTGCTCTGATCACAATTCCCCAGCCAGATTCAACAGCTAGGGCTGCAGACCTTTAAAGAAACTAAATTCCCACCTGTCAGCTGTTTGGGAGGAGGAGCAAGCTGGAGCAAAATTGTTGGCTGATGCAATTCTGATGTACCACTTAAATGTACTTGAGGTTTTTGCACTATTGGGTGAGCAACATATCAGGCAAGCAATTCTGCTAGTAATTGGGTTTGTCTTGTGGCTGCTGCCTAAACCCCATTACCTTTTACCTAAACCTTGCTTCCATGCCGAGAGCCATCTGGCCCCCATTGGCTTCAAAGGCATGAACTGTAGCCAACATTATTTTCACATGATGTCAGCCAGCTTGCTGAGTGCTGAAACAGCTGCTAAGTGCAGACTTTTGATAGCCATGTACTGTGGGAGGAAAGGCCTAAGACCCACAAGGGTATCTGTGCAAGATGTTTTGCATATGCCCTGGACAGCTACAAGCTTTGTACCACAGCTTGAAAAGATATTTACTTGTTCAACTTCCACTTCACTATGCAGCATGGTGGAGTCTTTCACTGGTCATCATCTTCTCGTGGCTCAAATAGCCGTGGGCAGATGCTCCCATTTGGCTGTGGAAGAGTCTGATTACAGGGGTGAAATTGACTTGTGAAACTTAGTGCTATCCTATGCATGTCTATCCGAAAGTGAGCCCGGCAGCAATATGACTAGATCCATTAAAAGAGTAGATCACTTAAAATGAACAAACATGATTCAGGTAGTTGTACTAATTTCAATTTCTACTTTGGGTAGAACTTAGTTGAATATTACCCATTAGCTTAAAAACAAATCTGACTAAAATAACGAGAAACTAGTTTTTTTAAAAAATACATCATTTAAGTATGTCCAATAAATAGAACAGAAGAGAGCACAAGAATATATAGAACAAATATCTATTATATTGTTATTTTGCTTGCTAGGTATAACAATTTACTTACAATGACCATGTAGCATAAGTAGCACATGTTTGAAAGTCTGATTCTCTAAAAACTTTTTTTTTAAACTCTCCAGGGTAGTATCACATTCAGTTGTTTGTAAAAGCAGCAGCGATTAGAAGTCAGTACTTTAAATTGAAAACATGATGCTTGTTTATTTTAGGTTGCTAACCACTGTGGGCAAATTCATACCTCATTTGTGGCTTGTAAAGACTTCCTGATGCATTTTTGCCATAACAAATGGTTAAAAACTAGTGTTTCCTGTGATGTGGTTTTAAGTTTTGCACATGGAGGCTACTGCACATGAGCGACTGCCCTAGTGAAAATGGGCCCCACGTGATTGGCTAATTCCAGGATTCTCCTGTAGACCAATCAGGTTGTGGATTCCCTTCCACCTGGAGCTGGATTGGGTGGCTCCTTTGGACCAATCAAACTGCTGCATTTTGAATCCTATTGTTCTAGGACCAATCAGACTGCTGCCTTTTGGATCCTATTCAACTCAGTACATAACAACCACAATAACAAGACCAGTTCATCTGAATCACCAGCCAACCTACTTACGACATCTAAATGGGGGTGTGCTGGGGAGTGTTCCAGGAAGCAGTCGGGATCCCAAGCCTACCTTACCCCCAGCACTCCCTCTGCCCCAAACTAGAATAAAACATACACATGCTTTTGAGTGCCACTGATCCTCTTCAATGAGTGAGGAAGTAGGTAGGTGGGTGGGAAATAGTGTTATTATTTTAGGCCGGAAACAGATGGAGGAAAGCAGAGCCCTCCATTTTTTCACCCTGCCTGTGAGAGGCCAGCAGGATGTTGGGATGAGGCAGTTAAAACTGCCTTTGTTAAGTCCTCCCCTGCCCTAAAGGCTTGTAGTTTTAAGGCAGTGTACACATCACTGGCTTAAACAATGCGGTCGTTCTTTTTCCTCGGTTTTGAATGAAGCTGGCTGGGGGGCGGGGAAGTGCATCAAAAAGTAGTATTTCTTAAGAAGCAACTGAATAGGTATGGATTGTGACTAATGTGTGTACAGTGCTTCTCAAACTAGCAGTGAGAGTTCACTGAATGCAGAGCAAACAGAAGCGTGTACACAGCCTGTGTCTGTCAAATTAACAAATTAGTACAGTGGAATCTCGGGTTGCGAACATGATCCATGTGGGAGGCACGTTCGCAACCCGCAGCGTCGTGCCTGTGCATGCACGGGTTGCGATTCGGCACTTCTGTGCTTGCGCAAAGCACAATTTAGTGCGTCTGCACATGTGTGCACGCTGAAACCTGGAAATAACCTGTTCTGGTACTTCCGGGTTCGGTGTGGTGCGCAACCCGAAATCACGTAACCTGAAGCATTTGTAACCTGAGGTACCACTGTATGTAAAGCATTCCTATGGCTCTCACTGCGGCACAAATTACTTTGGGAGAAGGCTGAGTCAGACATCAAGATGTATGTAGGTGCTGACCAAAGAAGAATGTGAAAACCTTAGACAAATGATTTAATAAAATAAATCTGTAGGGCGAGCAGGGGGTCTATGAACAGATTATGGGTTGCTCTGAGGCAACTCTGGATGGCTTGGCTGAAGGAGAAATGGTCTTGAGTAGGCCTTGAGTAGACAAGAGGTTCTATTGAGCTGAGGAAAGTCTGCAGACAAAAGCCCCTTCTGTAGGGCTACCAGCTGGACAGTTTTAAATTGACTCCCCCATCTAAAAGTTCAGTTGCAATTCTTCAGTTCAAATTGATGTTTTACTTTATTTGCCTATGCCAAAGAGAAGTGGTTCCCCTCACTTCTTCTTGACCTTCAGGACTCATCAAAACACCTTTTATTTTTCAGGTTCATTTTTGTCTTTTCTTATTTTAAAGTAATAACTGGATTAAAATTTCCATTCTGATACATTGATAACACCATAGTTTCAGCCGGATACTTGAAATTCAGACTCCAGCTACCATATTTTATATATTAAAGTGTAAAAGGTCCAAGCACCAAAGAAACAAATATCCTGTTCTTCCTAATGGCAGTTTAGGTGGTAAAACTGGATTGTTAATGTGGTCTCATGTGACAGCCTTCTAGGTTTTTGTACTGAGGAGCAAACCATGTGAAGGAGTTCTAGGCTACCCTAGTCATCTTTTCTGTGGCAGGCTAGAGTTCTATGTACGAGAGACTTCCTTTCCTTTACTTGAGGAACATTCAAGCCTGTAAACTGTCCCCTGCCTCTGAAGAGGTACAGTCCAACACTGGACCGTAGGAAGCTGCCTTTTACTAAAATACGACCAGTTTTCTATCAAGCTTAGTACTGCCTGAACTGACTGGAAGTGTCTCTGAGGGGCTTCAGTCAGCAATCTCTTCCTGTCCTGCTTGGGACAGGAATGCCAGGGATGTCACAGGGAACTTTCTTCATGCAAACCTATACTATTGAGCTATGGTTAATTAACCACCTCATCTGCTGTTAATGAAAATTAGTCCAAGATTTATTGTAATATCTCTTCACCTCTATAATGATTTGAAGGGGATGGATTTCTGAGCATATGGGGTTTAGTTGTCCACTAGGTGGCAATCTCTGCTTTGAGATTCAGCATGTATAGCTGAATACATATTTTTTTTCATAATTTAGTATACTTCTGAAGATTTTATCAATGCTTTATCAATTAGGGAAAAAAAGAAATTCTGCTTTCCTTTTTACTACAGGACTTTAAATAAATAATTATGTGAGGAAAGCACTTTTGCTCCCCACCCTTTTCAGCCAAAAGACTCCTGTACTTAAAAGTAAAGTTGCGCTTGTTGAGGAAACCACTAAAATTGTTGAGGTTCTTTTTAGGAGAACCCAAAAGTTGTTGTGCCAAAATGATGTGATTTCTTGGTTTACTTGCTGAAGATCTAAGCCGAACCACCACCTTCCGGACGTCACTTCTGCCTTTGAAATCTTGGATGTGTGGAAGCTCCACCTTAAAGTTACATCTCTGATAGCAACCAGGTGGGGTGGCAGCTGCATGGGTGGCAGCTGGGGGAATGGCTGTGGCTGGGCTGTAGGAGGGCCAAAGGCAACAGACCTCTTGGGCAGAGCCCTCCATTTTCTCTCCCTCTGCTCTGCGGCCTGGTGGAATAGTTGTAGCCCTACTGAAATCCATGGAGCTAACTTAGCTATGTCCATTATTTTCAATGGGTCTGCTCTTAAAATAACATTGCCTTTTGGCAGGTGGGCGTGTATTATTACATTTCCCTAACGAGTGCAAGGTGGCAGTGTTTTCCCATCCATAGAATCCCCCACAACAGCTGAAACAGGGATGGGGAACCTGTAATTAACTATCTCTGAAGGACTACAACTTCATCTACCAGCCATGCTACATCTGGAAGGCCCTAAGATCTGCCCCCATCCTTGTGAGCAGAGGTGCAGGTAGCTTGCTAAATTGTAGCTTGCTGACATTAACTCATTCATATATTTTTTTTAAAATATGCATAAATTATAGGTCATCCATCGTTTACTACTATAAAGAGAGTCAGAAAGCTAAGTATCTAATTATCTAAAGCATCTTAAAAAGCAGAGAAATCAACTTGCCAACAAAGGTCCGTATAGTTAAAGCTATGGTTTTCGGCTGATCGCCAAAGAGTTGATGCTTTTGAATTATGGTGCTGGAGGAGACTCTTGAGAGTCCCATAGATTGCAAGAAGATCAAACCGATCCATTCTTAAGGAAACCAGCCCTGAGTGCTCACTGGAAGGACAGATCCTGAAGCTGAGGCTCCAGTACTTTGGCCACCTCATGAGAAGAGAAGACTCCCTGGAAAAGACCCTGATGTTGGGAAAGATGGAGGGCACAAAGAGAAGGGGACGACAGAGGACGAGATGGTTGGACAGTGTTCTTGAAGCTACCAGCATGAGTTTGACCAAACTGCGGGAGGCAGTGGAAGACAGGAGTGCCTGGCGTGCTCTGGTCCACGGGGTCATGAAGAGTCGGACACGACTAAACAACAACAACAATGCTATCCAAGGAGCACAAGAAACATAGGAAAAAATAAATGTATTATATATGCTTTTGAAAAACCAGGCATCGAATCATGGGAATATTTTTTTTAAAAAAAATTGGCACAGTATAGAATCAACATATTGTCTCAACCTGGGTTTCAGCATTATTCTTTTTGCCAGTGTAAGGCTGACTGGTTGCTCTGGGAATGCATTGTTATGTATTTGGAATGGAATTGAACAGCACATGAATATAATCATTTAGGCAGCAAGTGTTTCTCCTCCCACCCACTCAGTGCTGTTCTGAGGATCTTCCTGACCTTCCAGAGCCAACTGAGGAGGCAGATGGGGGAGGGGGGGTAGCAGGGAACAGTCTTGTTGCACTAGCTTCTCCTGCTAGCACAACCATTGCTATTTAATTTTGAACGTACCCAAGAGCAGGTTTTGGAATCTTGTTCCCCATCCACTCACCCTGTAAGTCCCCTAAGACACAGCATCAATGCGGTGATACACACCTGGAAGAAATATTTGATGGAACACAGCACCTAGATATTGGACTGAACAAGGAACAATGGTTAATGAGTGAGGGACATTCTCAGTGAGCCAGGGTCTTCTGGGCACCATCAGTACCATTTGGGGCAACTTATTGGTTTTGTTATTATGTTTTTCTGCGCTTATGTTACAAACTGCTTTGTGAACTTCAGATGAAGGGCAGTATAGAAATGTAATAAATAAATTCATTGACCATTTAATGAAAGCTGAAATGGTAAAGCAGCTTTAAACTAACGGATCAAAAGGGATTTCTAGGTATCAGGACATTCCAACCTGCAAAAAGTCAGGTTTTGTGGGGTTTTTTAAAGCGGATTTATTATGCCAGGGTAAGAGCATTCTCACCTATTTCATTTGCTCAAACCTAAATTTTCAGTATGAGTCCCATAAAATACATACAGTCTGGAGGAGACGTTAAAGGGAAAAAAACCATTGCAATTTTAAACAAAGGATACTTTATTGGCCAGTTAAACAATTACATCTATAATACTTTTTCAATATTCCTAGAAAACCCAACAAAATGCTTTAAAAACCATACACAATGCTTGTTTTACACTTAAGATTTCTCTCAAACAACTAAAAAACCAACAAATCCATATAGTCTTAAAACTGCTACAAGTTACATGACTCAAACGGAAACCTCTTTGAGCTACAATTCTGAACTCCCTCCTCCCCGAAATTGAAAAAAGAACAAGATTGTATAAAAAAACTTTAAAAATTGAAAATCTTTAAAAAACCCATTATGAATTATGTTCTATTCTTAATTCATTCCTTAAAACTGACATGAAAAAACATTGCAGATAAAAATATATAAAAGGAACACTTAGAGAGTTAGAATATTAAAAGTTGGTGGTACATTTGGAGAGAGCATGGGCTGCTTGGTTACAACTCCACCAGGAAGTTTTGTGTGGAAGCCTTATTGAAATGAATGGGTACAGACTGGAATCTGAGCTCCTGCATAGCTGCCATTCATATCAACAGCTTGTACAAGAGATCTTCCCAACAGATTGCGCCCCACACTTTCTTTGCTTTCAAACACTGCCAAGAAACATTTAATAGTTTATTTCACACACAGTAAAATAAAGCATAAGGTTTATTGTGGACATTTAATGGATTTTCCTCTACCTTTTCACAATATTCTTAATTTCTGTAGGAGAATTCTTTGGCGAAAGCAGGTGGTCTGAGTGCTGCTGTAGCCCAAACTAAACAGTTCTTTAAAGTGGGCATTTCAATGCTAGAAAGATTTCAAATTTGACAATGTAGTTTTTGCAAATCTAGTTTAAATGACTTGTGAATTATGGGAATTATCACACATTGATTTTACAGGAAAAGTCAACTGAATAGGTTTTAAGAGAATCCAGGAGATATATATACATAACATTTTTTCTCAGTTATAATTTTGTGATAAAGCACTTAGTAGCACAAATAGATGCTGGATAGTGTGAGCTGCATTGTTAGCCATGGTTATTAGTAAGGTCAGTGGATTTAAGGCCTTTAAAAGCCACGTGGAAAAACAAATAACCCAACATGCCAACTCTGTTATCGCACAATAAAAGGGTTGTAAACAATTGGACATAATTCTGTCCCCTCATCTTTATGCATGAAGTATTCTTATTTTGAGTGCTGTTCTTCAGATTATAAAGTACAAAGACACATTAAGTAAGGAAAGGAGTCAGTAGTGTAAGAAATTCAGTACATTTTAAAATGGTCCCTGGGGTTCCCTTTCGCAGGGTCATATTTGAGCACCAGCATTTTACATCTCTTTGCCATTTGCAGTTTACATTTGCTATTGTTTCATTAAAGGGTTCATTTCTCTCTCTCTCCAAACATCAGAATACAGAGGCTAGTGAAGTCTCCAAGGAATTATTCTAGCAAGTCCTGGAGATGATAAAGGTCACTTTTAAACAGTAGCACCATTTCCTCTTCCTGAGCTTATCCCAGCTGCCCTTTTAAGCACACTCAAAAGGCAAGACACTATGCTGTCTAATAAGCCTTAAAACTCTTCCATTGTGTGTACCACTCTCAAAGGTTTGAGAGAATGAAAGCCCCATAATTTTTTTCAAGAACATTTAATATAAAGAGACTGATGACATCTAGGGGTTCACAGTGGTCCAATAGCCAGAACTTAATTAAAGTAGCATCAATTAGAAAAGGCTTGCTTGAAAAAGCAAAGGCTGTTCTGTTTGATTAGAGAAAAACAAATTCTCAAGTAATCTGAGGAAACATGGAGACTGGTGTTCCAAAGCATGTTATCACTCTCTTTAAACCAAGGGTTGCTACCCTTTGGCCCTCCAGATCCTGCAAGACCACAACTCCAATCATCCCTGCCTGTGGGCCAGGCCAGCTGGTCCCCATGGGAGGTAGAGTCCAACAGGTTAGCCACCCTAGCTTTAAACACAGAAGCTGAATTCATTACAGTAAAAACAGGTGCCTCAAAAGATCTGGCTGGTGAAAACTGAGCTTCCCCCGATTGGATCAATTTCTCCTATTAAGCTGCTTTAGGATTTTGCTGATGCTTTCTGCTTCAGAATGCTCAATCAACAAAGCCCTGGTAACGTGCAGCTCCTCTATATATGCATGCCAACCAGCCCTATAGAACTCACTAAGCCCTGCATAAACTAGTAGGGGAAAAATAAGTAACTAATTAAGCAAGATAAAACAGGAAAAGTGACCATATCTGTTGCTTCAAACCTTGGAACTGAAGTTTAAGGAGTCTTCATTACTCTGAAAAGCAGCACTCCTCTGTCAATGACAGATGGCTGCCATCTCCAATTATCAGGAAATATTAAACAAAAGCAGCTGTTGCAGTTAATACAATAGCCAAAGCATTAGAGCATTTCCTAGGTGGGCCACACAACCACCACTCATGCACCTTTTGTTTTAACAATTGAACTACATTGATTTGCTTTTTTAAACAAAACAACTTACTGGAACGTGGCAGTTGAGATACCACAGCTAGCTTCACAGTTAGCACAATGTTACTACTTAAATTACTGCCATTAATTTTCATCGGAGACACTGGCATGCATTAACATTAAAATGAATCTAAAAAGCAATATGCTAATATGTGAAGCACGCATGCCCTTTCATTATTGATTAAAATAGTACACAGCGCAATTTGAGGCATGGTTACTCAGAATCTAGACCTATTTTATTATATGGCTCTTACTTCCAGGTAAGTGTGTATAGGATTGCAGGCTTTGTGCACTAAATAGTTATGACCCCCTTGTAATCATTATCGTTATCGTTTCTCTTGCAACATTACTCCACTCACATATAAGGGCTTGCAAAAAGTTAGTTCTGATCCTAGTAAAGAAAAACTCACTAAGCGGACTTTGGTAGGCATGGGAAATAGAAGATAAGACTGCTGATATTACAGTGAGTTAAATTTGCTTTGTCTCCTTGTAATCCTCTATCCATAATTGATATAAAATAATCACATCAAAACGTATTTAGGGATGAAATCTGGGATCAAAAAACTGATGGATTGTTTTTTTAAAAAAGAAACTGCTGTAAACAAATTCTGAACATTCCCGATTATTTTTCAGGGTATGGCTACTTTACAATATAAGTATTTACCTGATTTCTTAAACTCTATTAGATCACAGTTTTAAATAAGTTTACACATTGTAGACTCTTAACAACCCCTGCAATAAAAGGGAAACTCTCCATACTTACTAGGCTAGCTATAGGCAGATTTGTATTTTGTTGCTCACTGCTTCTGTTCTGAATATTTTATTAGATGCATTCACTCCCAGAGTGACTCATAACAACTTTCAATTGCACCAACCTTTACAGTGTCTTGCATCCCAGTCAGGTTTTCAGATTCTACATCATGTCACCCAGTGATTCATAAAGGTGCCTTTCATTAATAGTATAAATAAATATTTCTATACCCACAAATCCTTTTCACCCACAATCTACATTTCCAATAATTTACTAAGAGCATCTAATAGAGAGAAAAAACCCCTCAAGCTGATGTCGTTCCCGCCCATGACAACATCTTCATCCCAGTGAAGTTTTAAGTTCCATTTTGTAATTTTATCTATGGGTTTGGTTTCTTTGTCAACAAAAAAAGTGGGGATCAATGTCTGCGAGGACTGTAACATGTCAGCATCAGTCTTATCACCAATTATCTTTAAGAGAATCCATAACTTTTGACTTCCAGACTGAGGTGCCACTTTTAACTAAACTTGTTCTCCAGGCTCTCTTAATTCACGTAATGTAAATAAGTTTTCAAAACCAGACTCTACATGTGTGATTTCATAAGAGTTAATGTAGTATCCTAAACATCAAGGTTAGGATAGCTAGTACACAGATTTATTTTGCCATTCGCTAAGCTGATGGACTTGTACCAGAAACAGCTTCACACTGAGAATCCTCTAGTTGGGCAGCAGAAAGGAGCCAGAAGAGTCCAAACGTAGAGGAGGACACACACCCAACAGGAAGCCATCTTAATCCAGAATATTGACCAGGTTCCAGCAAAGAATTTTTCAATTGCAGCACTTTCATAACTAGAAAGATAAAAATAAGAGATGGGTGTAAATGAGTTGGCTAACCCATTTGTTGATATTATAAAAGGCTGATAAGGCAGGACTTCGTTTTGCAGAAGCCATGGTGAGAAAAGTGAGGTGGAATTTCAATAAATAATTTCATCTTCTGCAAGGTTCATTTCATTATTCTTTGTTTAATCATTCTAGCTACAGTGCAACCCTATGCATATTTGCTCAGAAATGTTCTGAATTCAATGGGGTTTACTTCAGGAAAAGGTTCTTGGATCACACTCTTACTCATGCTTAATCATTTAACCAATTTAGCAGGGCCAGAAATTAGACTGGTGGGTCATGCAATTTACTTATTTCCTGCCCCTTAATATATTTTTAGTTTGTATCACATTGGCTAATCTTCAGTCTTCTGGAAATGAAACTGATGTTAATAAGTTGCATATTTTTGTTAGAAGTTCTACAGTTTCATTCACGTGTTGCAGTGCTTTGACATGTTCAAATGTAAGCTAAGTTTATCACCATTCAAATCAAGACAAGCTAACTTCACCAAGGACAGGATATTAAATACACATAACACAAAACAATGGTTATAATTTATATTGCACATTTCAGGTGCTGCATATATATTAATTACATATTAAACTTCACAACAGCCTTGCAAGACAGGCCAGTATTATTAGCCCCATATTGCAGGGAAGCAGAGGGGTGAGACTAAGACAAAGTAGGTTTGTGGGTAAGCTGAGATTTAGCCAGGAATATCCTGTTGAGCACCAAGCCACTATGGTAGCATACCCACTCAGTGCTATAACCCTTTACTCCAAGAATGTGACTTACTGAAACCAGTGGGTGACCGTCATCATCACATAGAGAGAAGCCAGGAAGAACACAAAGTGGAAATAAGCATAGCTGTATACAGTCCCTTTCTTTTCATCATAAATTACTCTCTGGCCACTCTTTCTGCCAATAGGCTCTTCAACATCTGCTGTGAAACCAAACACATATAAGAAAAATGTTAAGATTTGGTTCAGGCCTAAATCTTCAACACCACTCATTTACTTTGAAAAACAAGCAGATTTTAGGAAAAGCACTCATCTTTCAGGTCATACAAAAGCACAAGCGAACGCACTTATTATAGTCTTTGGGAAATTAATTATATTTAAAATGGACTTTCCTAAGGAAGACACTGGCCTTGTTATTCTGGGCCAAGAAGAATCAAGGTACTGAATGTAACCAAGGGAAAAAGTTGCATTTTAATTTAAGAAATGTTTTGACTGAGGATGTTTGTTTGGCTCCTTCCTGATATGAAAAGATATAAAACTAAAGCTCTTTCTATTATGGCAGGGCTTTGGGTTCAAATGAACTCAAAGGTGTGAGTTTATTACTGTTGACTCAGTTTTCCTGTCTGAGATTAACTGGTGTATTTTGTCTGCTTTGTCTTCTGCAATATTCATTGTTGTACAATGTAATTGAAGATTACATTGGCTTGTATCCAACAGTGTCATTCAACTAATGGTAAAACTCCCATTAGTGGATTTTCCAAAGCAACTTGCACTTGTGTGACATGCACTTCTCATGGAGGTAAAAGCTCCCTACTGAAGGTGGAATGTAGGAACTTCAAACTTCTGGACAGGTGAAGTAAGCACAACCCAGGCTGAGGAGGAGACATAAGGTGTGGGGGAGCAAAAATAAAAGAGAACCAAGTCTATAGCTTGATGTGAAGGCTAGGCAGGCACACTGCTGTCAGGCTGGAGATCAAATGATTTTGAGGTAATGTCATATTCTGAGAATAATGGAGACCTGCAGTTGTAAGCAGAGGGATCTAGGATCCAAGGGAGGCTTCCACTAGAATGGGGAAGCCTTTGCCAGTCTGACTGGGGGGCTACAATAACTGAACCTGGGAACGTTTGCATGCAAATGCTATGCTCTATCACTGTGCTATTGCCTTTCTCTGCTTGAAGCATTTATTTGTCAATTTATGGTGACAAGAGCTCCCAGCCTGGTGCTCAGTTCATCTTCCCAGATTCAACACAGCATCGTAAGTTACTGTTTGTATTCGGGAATAGATTTCAGAGAAGAGAATGCATGCAAACAGCACAGTTAATGAATAGAATATGTATGAAATACAGTTTTTGCCAGAAAAAATATTTCTGATCTGTGGCCCAATATGAGTAAGGGCCTGCCCTGCCAGCAAAACCTGCAACTTATTCAAGTGCAATCCCTTTGGAAAATGATGCTCTTCACACATTTTGTACTCTAGTATCTGGACTTCTGGAAACCATTGCCTGGAGCTGTAGGAAGAGGGGCTTGTTGCTACTTGAGTGCCTATCAGGGACTCTCAAAAGCTATGAGTCACAGCCTTTTCTTACAAACTTATATGCTCCTCAGAAAGGCAAGGTTGGGAATTTCCCAAACAATTAAATTACTGCAGCTGTCATGAAACTTTACGCAATCACATGCTATATATAGTTCCCCATTCAGGAGAGCTTGCACACTATGAGTATTGCAGAACAAAAAAGTGACGCTTGCAACAAAACTGGATGGGGCAGCTGTAATGTGCTCATCCTCTTCCCACTCTCTGGCATGAATCACTGGGAGATAGAACTATTTGGGAGCAGAGCAAGCAATGTTAGAATGGGTATGGTTTGAACAGAACAAGTCAAAGCAGGAGTTGAATCTCTTACTATATGCAGGACACCAACACATAAGCAAGAAAAGAACTATGCCATTTTCTATCCACAGATGTTCTCTCTCTTTGAAAAGCAGTGCCTGTAATTAACATCCCTGTGGTTGAAACTGTTATTTTAAGTTGCACGACTCTCTTCCCTGTAGTTATACATATCTACTTTCCCCACACACCACAGTGAAATCTAAAAAGTAAAATAAAAATAACCCACCCTTTGAGAAGATGGAATGCATTTCGATAGAAAGTGTTCCATAATACCTATGTGTCTTTGGTTTTACAAGTGTTTTACATGCATTTAAGGTTTCTTACAGTGTTGCCCTACGCCAACATTTGGAGTATACAGCCTTTAGCTCTGAGCAGAATATGTCACACAGCTATTTGTATCGCCGGCATTCTTGGGTTTACTGGGCAAATCGCACACAACCTCTCTCTTCCTATTCCAAGGATCGTTTGGCTGTTGCCATTTACTAAGTGCAGAAAGTTCTCAGAATGCATCAGGGAAAACACTTTGACTACCTCTTACTGAACTGTCTCTATGCATCAAAGGGGGCGGAGAAATGGATGCCCTGCCCCCACAGCTTTCCTATCTATTCTTGCATCCCTCACCTCACAAGAGAAAGCAAGCACTAGTTAGGGAGAAATGTCCATTCCAATGCAAAAAAAAACTACACAAAAAGGTAAGAAGTTGTCTACAAACACAAGCAGCCCACTCCCTTTTTCAAGGTAGTACAGTGGTACATCGGGTTACATATGCTTCAGGTTACATACGCTTCAGGTTACAGACTCCGCTAACCCAGAAATAGTACCTCGGGTTAAGAACTTTGCTTCAGGATGAGAACAGAAATTGTGCTCCTGCGGTGCGGCGGTAGCAGGAGGCCCCGTTAGCTAAAGTGGTGCTTCAGATTAAGAACAGTTTCAGGTTAAGAACAGACCTCCAGAACAAATTCAGTACTTAACCCGAGGTACCACTGTATGTATCACTATGGAAGTAGAGTTGCATGAAAGAATGAATTCCTACCATCTTCAGCAGGAGTACAGCAGAAACAGCAGCGAGCCACCTATACCATAAATACAGAAAACAAGAGAAGGCTTCATTTACCAGGACAGAAACAATTAAACATGCAGAAACATGAGGGGCTTTCAATCAAAACAACAAAAAATAAATTTAGACTACTTGACTTCATTACTTCATAGATTACTTGACTTCATTACTTCATAGATTACTTGACTTCATTACTTCATTAGCAAGTAATGAAGTCAAATAGCAAGACTTCAGTAATGGTGATGGCAGGAAACCAAGAATTCATATAGAAAAAACATCACACACACAAATGTTATGATAAATGCACAAATTTTTGAAAGCAACACAGTATAATGAAATAGTTTAAAAGTGAGAGAGTATTTTGGATTTCTCCTGAGATTGGGTAAAAGAGGTACACTGAGAAACACAATTCTTTAAAAATGCAAAAAGCACCACATTGTGATATTCTAAACAAATTATTATTTTTCCAGGCAGCACAGGAATGTTGCTTTATTTGCCATTAACCTATATAAAAAAAATATTTTCCTTTGACCACATGGTTGAATGCTTAAGTCTGACACAGGCACAGGCAAAATACTTTCAACGAATGCTATTGAGGTAGGAATTCAATTCTGTGCATTGCTTCCATAACAGTTTGAGTTTTAAATTTAAAACACTTTTGATAATTGCTCTAGTTTTTGCCTTCCAGTTGTCTAAGACGGCAACATATATGGTTAGATTTATCAGACATTCAAGCCTTGCAAATTCTTGAGAGATCCAATTAGCAATGTTGCCATGCATGCCAAGAGCTCTCCATAATGTGGGTAACAGTCTATAGTTTAGATGCAAGAAAGGCTTCCTATTTAACAGATGCAGCTGAAGAATTATGTTTACATTTCTAATCAGGAGACAAAAGCCCTTCTGTCATGGGGAAGAATGAAGCACACAATAAGCTGCCTGCTGCTACCCTTTTCTTTATGTTACTATGCAATGGTTCTTGTAGCATTCTTTAAGAGCAAATGATCTAAAAGTAATTCTATTATGCTCCACTTTAGTACAACGGTTCAGGGCTCTCTCATGCAGCTTGGACTCTCGTCCCAGACAGAATCCATCTGTGTTGTCTCTCATTCAGCAAAAGGAGAATCAACACACTTAAGAGCACTCCCTGACAGTGCTGCTTGCAAGTGACAGGCATGCTAAATCACATGGCCAACATTTCAGGCTGCTGCTAGGCCAAATGAACTAGCTAGAACAAAACTGGCAGCATAGCAATGGCAAGAACTAAGCCAGCTTACATTTTTGCCAAAGCCCCACACAAGGAGCTGTCATTTCTTTGAAGTACTGTATTTTGGCTGCCATCTGAAACTATTCTAACTTTAAATGCTTTCAGAACTTCTATTAGCACAACAAACCTGAGATTTTTGCACTAAATGTTTAATAAGGATCAGAGGAAGTTGGTCACTCCAAACATATTTGATCTACACTGGGAACATCTGGCATGCTGAACTGGTTCACAAGTCACATTAAACCACAGTTTATTTTAAAGCAAACCTCAGCTTTCCAATCATAGCTTGTTTGAGGGAAACAAACCCTAAGTGCTAGTTCACATGTAACCAGCCTCTCCAGTGCAGGGAAGGGTTAGTAGGGGAGGAGTAACTCGGGAACATTTGAGCAATATGCACCAGTACACTACTTGTGTTAAAAACAATGGTATAATGTGACGTTGTGGACCAGATACTGTATAGACTTGACATCGCCACAATGAACACTGGACCAGTTTTGTCACTTCAGATTATTCCATTTTTAAAAATACATTAATTGCTGCTCCACAGGTGGTTCCAGTGCAACATGCTACACATTAAAAATGCACTAGTGCATAAATTCTATGAACTATGTAATGCATCAAGGTTCTGTAGACAGATCCTGCTATAAAACAATTTTCACTCACTCACCCTACCACACTACTGAGTGTGTGTATGGGGGAGCAAGGACTAGGCAGCTCCCATACTTTGAAGCACACAGGATTCCCCCCCCCCTCATTGTTTATACTTTCTGAAGGTATGTTTATTTGCCAGATGAGCCTCAGTTGTTTGAATTGCACAACAAACTTTTTAAAAAGAAGGTGCAATTACAACAATGCAAATATGCAATTTTGTGTGTAGATGACTCTCCTTAAGCCTGTGCATAACCACTTGAATTCAGGTTCCTGCCTCCAACTGGAGATCAGCACTGCCTGAATATATTTTCAGCTAAGTACCACAAACTCCTAGAAACTTACACCACTGGTTATACACTGGCATAAGAACTAAACACAAAATCCAGTCAAACCACATGACTGACATTTGCATACAGAGCAAGTGAGACTTTTCCAGCGAGATCCAGGCAAAGAAACCTGGGAGCTTTTAGCCACATCAGAGAACTTGGGGAGCAGGTTGTAGCTGCTTTGTGGGGGCTACAGTTCTTAAAAGATAACAGGAGCTTGATATCAATGACTTATGAGGAGAAAGCTCAAGTACCAAAGCTTAAAAACATCTTGCAGAGCAAAGACAGGTATAGTTTGTAGTTTTTTCAATGTGACCACCATAATGCCAACATTCGATCGTGTTCTACAATAATATTGAAACGGCCCTGAGTTTTTGTGCAGAACAAGTATGTTATGCTTGTACCTAGTATCTTTTAAATGCTAATGAGGAAACTGCAAATGTGTGTGTGGAGCATATGGAACTTTCCATGAAAGAGTGCATGGACTTGGCAGAAAGAGACATACTGCAGAACAAAGAAAAATGTTAACTCACTTCAGTTTCCGGTGTGGCATATATTCCTCTCAGGGCTTCAGAGCTTGCACGCGTTGTTGAGGTCAAGCTAGACACAAACAGGAAAGCAGAAATTAATCAGTGGGAATGCGTCATTCTTAGAAGCAGCCTTGCTGAAGAGACATCTTTTCTAACAATAGGTTGAATAATTTCTGGAAGGCACTAGTCCCAAATGAATTCAGTGGAACAGAGGAGGCCCAATAGCTCCAAAAGGATTGTTTAATAGAAGTTGACCCTTTGGGGAAGACAGACTCCTGCTGCAACCAGAAACCTCTGCAGAAATGGTGTTTCCTAATAGTTCGCCAGACATTAGAGAAAACAAGGAACACACTGGCAAAACAGCAAAACAGACCCCTTCAGTATTTGTACCCAATGCTTCGCCTCCTGATAGCTCTGCATTGCTCCAGGTGGTCCAACCCAAAACCAGATACCCCAAAATTGGTCTAATTTGGTTTGGACCAGCTGAAACTGGTCACAGCCCCAGTAAAAACCTGTATCTGTATATGAATGAGCATGGCAGACATACTCTTCCCACAGGAACTTGGGTTTAATCACTAGAGGTTTCGAGATGAAGGGGGCAGATATTTAGCCAGTTTAGTGTTTCTTCAAAATCAACATACTACACACCAAAAAGACATACCATTCAGATTTTGTAAAGACCACTCTAGTGGGAGGAAACTTCAGTTTTACAGGTTTTGTACTACTTTAGAGCCATATTTCACTCATTCATGTTCTTTGAGAGAAACAATATGTAAATGCCCTCTTACACCAAGGCAAGGAAAAAATGTGCATGTTGTACTAGAGAAACACTATTAAGAAGATTACATAATACTGGTATGATGGATCTCTATGCACTGTGTAAACATTTTGACTCTAGTAATTTCTATTAGAATACCAGCAATAATATAGCCTCTTAATGGACTTTAATTAAACTACAAAGATTGTATCATCATCTCTTTAGGATGGTACCTCTGTACTGACCCAAGCATATAGATGGGGACTCCCTGCCTTACTGTTCGCTTATATGGTGGCTTCATAATTTACACACTCCAATTTACATTTAGCATACATCAAACTGTATGTTGAAATGGTGCCAAATAATAACTACTACCTCCCTCAAAAGTATTTATTAGTTAAATTTCTGCCCCCTCAATCCTCCCATATAGGAAACGTGATAGGAAACAACAAAGCAAAACAAGACAATTAGATAAAAACAACTAAAACCATTAAGAACATTTAAAAGCATTTAAAACCAGCTAAGATTGCCAGGAACAATCAACTATCAGATGCCTGGGTGAACAGGAATGTTTTAATGTTAACCACGATGGAAAGATGCATTTCACAGTGGGGAAGTGGAATATTCAACAAATGGGGATCCATCGCCCTGCTATGGGTCAGCACAAACTGGGCAGCACCCAGTGACAGCACCACCAGTAAGACTTCTCCTGCCAATTGTAGGGCCAAATACAGTAGACTGATGCAAGTTTTCTAATTCTATTTTACTTGAATACTTCATTACAACTGCAACTCAAGACATACCAAGAATATAAAATGCAGCAGAACAGGATGGCAGTACCCAGTCCAGTCACCAAGTTTTCATCCGTTTGTAGCCCCTGGCTAAATTCAGGTACACAGATCGTGATGTTCTTCTGATTCTCATCTAGGACTTAAAAAAAATATATATTCACAATTAGCATGGCTAATTTTATGTTTCAGTTATATGATTTGATACATCCTAATACTGTATTTTTAAATTAATAAAATCTGTATGATCCATAATGAAACACAGTGTACTACTGAAAAGGCTAAACTTGCTGTTGTTCTTTTCAATTTTACAGTTTGCTTCATTCATTCATTTATTCTTCACTTTTATTCATGCCATTATGACTAAATGGCAAGGTCTGAAAAGCATCACTTTCCCCCACTCACCCCAATAACCAGCTATTACACTTGCACCAAGGGTGGGAAACTGCAGCGTTCCATATCTTGCTGGACTACAATTCCCATCATCCCTAACCAATGGCCATGCTGATTGGGTCATAGGTTTCCCATCCCTGCTCTACACCCCCCAAAACATACTTTCTCATTTTTTTCAGTTAGTGACACATCATATTCTAAAAATAAACCCCCCAATAGTAATCATATAACATTTTCCAAACAAAACATTAAAGTATTTCATATTTTTTTTTGTAATTGCTAGAAATAAAACAGAAGAAAACTCTACATTCTATGTGTCAGCTGAAGCTAATATATATATATTAATCTTCCCCTGCTGGTGCCTTCCAGATAGTTAAGCCTACAGTTTCCTTCAGCCTCAACCAACAGGGCCAATTATCAGAGATGATGAGAGTTATAGGGGACCAGGCTAAGCAAGGCTGGCATAGCCTGAACTATATAGGATAGATTCATGTCCTGATATGAATACTACAACGGTATACAGTACTAACAAGTGAAGTAGAGACCATTGGTGTAAATGCACATATAATTCCTGATCCAAACTAAACTTACTAGTTTCTGGTGGTTTGCTTGAAAGAGATGAAAAGGTGAGATACATGACATAGCAGCTGATAATGCCTGACTGCAGCAAGCCAGAATGTGGCTGACCTAAAGTTAAAAAAAAGGAATATTATTAATAATCATTGTTTTAATACATTTTTGAAAAGCTTTGAGAGAATGAAAATGTATCTTTTCTTTTTTAACAAAAGCTTTGGATCTAACCCACTATTTCCTACTACGATTTTTATTTTATTTTTAGAATTAGATTTTTTCAAAAGTGACAAGTAAGAGACACCTTACAATTTGCTCTCATAGCTGGTCTATCAAAAGGGAAGGGGGATTCAGAGTTACCCTAACTCATTTACATCTCTGAATGTTTTCTGTCACCAAAGGCTTGATATTAAAGGCTCAAGTAGATAAACAAGTCTTAGAACAGTGTTTCCCAACCTTTTTTGGGCAAAGGCACACTTGTTTCATGAAAAAAATCTCGAGGCACACCACCATTACAGCCCCGTGACGTCAGCGCGCAGCGTCACGCCGGGAGGGACATGAATTGCTAGCAAATTACATAATCACCTCCTTGAGGGCTGGCTCATCTTCTCCGAAGGCAGAACCCCATTAATTAACAGGACAGACTCACACCATAGCCAAGACGAGGGGGGAAAACCTCAGTCATGCACAGTCATGCACATGTGGGGGCTAAATGAGGACGAAGACCGGGCAGAGAGCAGGGTTCAAATCACCCCACCTGGCCAGGACAATCCCTGGGTGCTCCCTTGGGTCACTCGCCTGACCCACCTCGCAGGGCTGTTGTTGCGAGGATAACACGGGGAGAGCCATGCGCGCCCCCGGGAGCTCCTTGGAGGAGAAAGCGGGCGATGAATGCAATGCACGAAATATATGAGAGGCGACCAGGTTTTGCAGGTGAGGGGCCCCCGCCAGCCTCCACTTCCAACACCCGGCGCAACGACGCCAAAGTTTCCCCCCGGGCTCGGCTCGGGGAGCAGCGCTGCTCCCCCCCGGCTCCCCTTCGCCCTCCCGGCTCTCTCTGCCGCCCACTGGGGACCCCCCTCACCTGCCAAGTCCGGAGCGCCGGTGGAAGTTGCATGCATGCATGCAGGGCGCCGCGTTGCCATTGCATTGCACTGCACTCCATGCAACGCCTGCACGCATGCATTGCCTTGCACGCCCGCCAAGGGGTCCGATGCGTCCCCTCCGGCGCAGATGCAGCATTGCAAAAATAACCCCCCCCGACGCAGCCCTACCTGGGGGGCAGCCTCCGCCTCCGCCTCCGCCTCTCCGCCTCCGCGGGGATCCCAGGGCTCCATCCTGCCACCCGATCTCCGCAGGGGCGCAGGCAGGCTGCGCGGGGTCTGCGCGGAAGAGCCCCTGCCCGCCCGGCCGCCGCCGCTGCGCTCATTCCATGGCCGGGAGAAGAGCGCTTCAAACAAAACGCCCGGCCCGCCAGGCCACGCTGGGAAACGTAGTTCGCGCACCCTGCGCGGGCGCAGAGCCCAAGGGCGAGGGGACTACGGATCCCGGCAGCCCCCGCGACGGGGACGCAGGGGGAGAGGCCGGGTGCAGGGATGGAGGGACGGGTGGGCGAGCGAGTGAGTGAGTGGCAGCCGCCAAGCCTTGGCCGAGAGCCAAGAAGGGCCTCCCCGAAGGAGGAGGAGGAGGAGGAGGGAGGCGCAGAGCGGGAGGGAGGGAGGGAACCCCAGGGGTCATCTAGTGACGGCGCCCCAATCGAAAATTTGACTTAAAAAAAAAAATCTTTCGAATTTTTTAATTTTTCCCGCGGCACACCAGGCAACATCTCGCGGCACACTAGTGTGCCGCGGAACAGTGGTTGGGAAACACTGTCTTAGAAGACATAAATGGCCAAGAGGAGAATTGAACTTAAATCCTCTGTGAAACTATCACTAACTTAAGTCTCACTGATTTTGATGAGTCTATTATAAGCATGACTACTAATAAAGTAATTCTAAGCACAGGAAGCTGGCAAAATTTATCCTGGCTTAAATTAAGATGGTGTAAATTATCCCTATTCCAAATTTTGTTCAGAAGCAGAGCTACTATCAGCTGAGGCAGCCTAAGTCTGGTAAAAGGAAAACAAACCTTTAAAATTGAGTTTGATTTACACCAACCTTTTTGGTGCTCTAAGTTCTGCTGACAAAGGTTGGCTTAAGTCTCTCCTTGCTTCACCCCAAGAATGAATTTTTCTGGGGATTTTACACCGGCATAGATTCTGCCAGCTGAGTCAGATTAGCTCCAGTTCAGCTGTGTTGAGAGAGTTACTCCATCACTCCAAGATCTGCCTACTCTAAGCTTGCACATCCTGGTGGATCTTGGGTTTGGATTGTGCTGTTAGTCTGGCTCCAACCCGTAAGTTAGTAATAATAATGCAAAGATTCCTCTAGACGCTGCCTATTCATTCCTCTAGTCCAGCATGGCAGTGGTTCTCAGAAATATGCATTTAACAGCATCTGCTATCCGATCCCTTTTTAACTGGAGATGCCAGGAATTGATCTAGGGACCCTCTGCACGCCAAGGATGTGCTCTGCAACTAAGCTACAGTCCTTCCTCTCAATACATATGGCAAATTGATGCATGCAGGTAAGCCACAGCAGTGCTGTGACCTGATGGGGCTATGCAGCAGGCTTATACAGATGGGCTGTCAGAATTGACAGTGGGTGCTGGCAGATTATTTTACACAACAGAAATTCAGCTGTTGGGTCAGAGACAGTGACAAACAGACAAGTCCCAAAACGCAGGCATAATTCTACTATTGAGGTTCAGTTACGGCCAAGGAAATCAACAGTAGTTCCAGTTAAAGTAATACCAGACCAAAAGAGCTTGCTTACGGTTTTGGACACAGGGCGAGATGGCTATCATTGAAATAAGCAAGCACAAGCCGCCATTGACTCCAAGCAGGATCTTGTTAAAATTGCAGCCATCGGCACGTGTGTAAAAGACAGCCATCACAATCAGAGCTCCAACAGCGACGGAGTACAAAATGAGAGTCACAAGAGCTAAGGAGCCATACCAGAGCTTATTGTGCCTTGTGCCAGATGTCCTGTTGGGGAAAGAAAAGGGCAGCATGTATTTAGCTGAAGGGAAAGCAAAGGAATTCTATGGATTCATTGTAAAGGTATCCTCATGAGGATAGTTTATTATGGGGCAAATTTGCTGTATTTATATTGTTTAATACAATGGATATTTCTAAAAAAGAACAAGCCATGCCTTAATTACCGTATTTTTTGCACCATAACACTCACTTTTTTCCTCCTAGAAAGTAAGGGGAAATGTCTGTGCGTGTTATGGAGCGAATGCCTGCGGGTGGCAGGGGGGATCTGCTGCAGTCGTGAGCAGAGGATCCATGGTTCCCCTTCCTTCCCTCCTCCGTGGTTACAAAGCACGGATCCACATGGATCCTCAGGATTTTTGCATTGGGCTACTCACTGTCAGATCACATGTCTGTGGCCACAGCATGAACCACAAAAATCATATATCCACTATTTCGTTTAGAATATTTTTTTTCTTGTTTTCCTCCTCTAAAAGCTACGTGCGTGTTATGGTCAGGTGCGTGTTATAGAGCGAAAAATACGGTATTTGAAGTGAGCATGGCCAACTACATACAGGATTCACAAACTAATATGGTCTATGCATGTCTGGAGGGATTAAAATACAGTAAATTGTGACCAGCTATAGGATGAACCTTCAAGGCTAGAAAAGTCAGTGCTTGGTTCCATGAAAATGAATTTGGGTCCAGCAGAATGAAACAGAACAGGATTTATCAGGAAGCATAAAAACTACCATATCTCTCCGTGTATAAGATGCCCCCTCTTTTTGGGGACTCCAAATTGAGAAAATGGGGGGGAAATTGCCCAGAGTTGTTGAGCTTTTTTTGTAGGGGAGGTGAAAATCACTCACCCGCAGGACCAACAAACCCAATCACACATCAACGAAGCAACCAATCGTCAGCACATACAAGGGCTGAGGGCTCCTCAGAGAGGCAAATACTGCCCCCCCCCAGCATTTGAGTATCATGCAGAAATCTCAAGAGGTTTCTTTCTCTTCCGAAGTTCATGCATTTCTAACGTTTGTGGAATGAAAAAGACTAATGAAGGCACTGTTGCACCATGCATGTGAAAGTTTTCTGCAGCGATAAAAACTGTGATAGTCACTCAAAGAAGCAGCTTGTAATAAATAGTAAGTGAAAGACCAAAAAAACCCAAACCCCAAAGCCAGGAATAAAGGAAGCAGCATGGATAAGAAAGAAGCACTCTAAAAGATATCATATGAGAATGCCTGATACAAACGCTAAATTTGATCACAGTTGCTATTCAAGGCAACATAAAAACTCAGACAAATGCATGCATGTGCAAGATACATACCAGTTCTTATTCCATTTGTGGGCAAATTCTACAAGCAGGATGAGTTGAATGAGGATAAAGAGGAACCCTCCTGCAGCACCTACATAACGCCATGCTGTAGGACAGTAAAGAGTTGCATTGTCAGTTTTGACTCAGATAAATGAATCATTTTATTCACTATACAGGTTCTTTTTTTTTTTAAGCAATGAATTCATGGCAAAAGTCCGAAAGAAAGTGGTTCACAAAAAGTGCACTCCAAAATTGTATCTGGCAGATTTCTGATGGTCCAAGATTCTGTCAACTAGCCTAAGAATGGGAAAACTGTGGTCTGATGTTGCTGGACTCCAGCTCCTACCCGTTTCAGGCAGCATGGCCAATTGCAAGAGATTATGGGAGTTGGGGTCCAGCAGCACCAGACAGTCCCAGGCTCCCCGATCCATGTTCCTTCCCATTTTACATTTTCAACACTGGAATATGACTGCAACCACTACTTCATGAAGAGCAGAATGTGCATCGTTTGGTTGGATAAAGCAGTATCAGATCTAAAATTCTGAGGATTTAAAAACATTTTGCAACTACCATAATTCTCAAAACTGAGATTACAAAGCGTGCATTTAAAAACAATGTAACAAAGTAGGAAACAAGTACTGTTTTATTTTTATTTTTTTAATGTTACAACTGTTTTTATAATTTGTTTTTATGTTGGATTTTTGTATACCGTTTAGAGATTTATTTACCATTAAGTCATTTGGAAATGCGTTTTAAATAAATATTTCATTTTAAAAGTTTTATTTAAAAGACATATAAGCACAAAGGAGGATATAAATATTACTCAACATAAGGCAACTCAACAGCAAAATATTCCTCTTGCAGAGCTACCCAGAATTAAAACTATATTGGGTAGCACATACAAAACTGTATACTTAAGAATCTTTATTTAGACTTTCTATACTTAGAACTGAAAGAAAGTGGAGCATAAGAGCCCCAAAGGGCCTTTATAAGACAACCCCAAACAGCAGTTTGTGGTTGAAACCAGATGTTTACCCCCAGATTCAAATTTAGATGCGTTTACTGTATTCCCACCAAAAGGGCAGATTCATAATTGTATTCACACTGTTCCTTAGCACTCCAAAACCACGCACAGCATATTTTTAATGAAAGAGAAGTGCAAACCAACATTAACATTTTGTTCAATATATAAATTATATGTGGGGACAATCTAATCAGCAACTGTTTTCTGTGCAAACCATGCACAAAATCTCAGCAATGCAGCTTAGGTCCTCACATTTTAAAAAGTATTCAAATCAAAGAGCCAATTAAATTATAGGCACATACAAAAGCATGCAAAGGTGGCTGCAAGACGGGGCTGTGTGTTACTCCATTGAGAATGCTCAGTGCAGCTAAGCTTCATTACAAGGCCTGGTAACATGTGCTCCGCCAACATGATTAGTCTCTCTCCAGTTAGTGGACTGAAAAAGCAAGGAAGTGAATGGGAATGGAGCTGCAGACTTCAAAGTTGTCCTTCTTCATGTCTTTATTTTTCAAAAAATTGTCTCTTTCTTTGGACAATTAATTAGATATCCCGCAATTGCATGTGTGAGTGCTTACAGCCTAAACTAGTTAATAAAAGCACCTTCTTATCTCTAAAGCCTTGGGATATTCTACATCATGCATTTTTCTCCTCCTAGACTTAGAGGATTTGGAGATTGCCATCTGCCAGCATTTCTGACAAACAACAAATAATCTTAATTGATAAGAACTGCTGTTCAGAGACAGGATCTTACAATAATGAAATGGAAGCTCTGCAAGAAATCTAATTTTGCACTACTAGACATTGTCAATTTGGAAACTAATGAAATTGTGGGAGACTTTAACTGAAATTGCTGCTGACTTTTAGCAGCGCTAGATCAGATGCAGTTTGGTTTAATTGTTCCACATGAAGAACAGAACAAATCACTGACTACTGCAAGCAATGTAGTCCAGCTGTACTAATATGCTTAGACTGAGCTAATCATATCAGGCTTGACATACCAACAAGGTCTTTCACATTCCATAGTGAGTCATTGCTCCTGCATTCATTGGGAGTTTTGCTGCTTGAAAATATGCACCTAACACGTTGGGGGTGGGGGTGGGGAATCAACCATATTTTCAAACAGCAATAAAGTGATGAAAAGTTTTCTGCCTCTTATAATAAACAACCACCCACACATTATGAATGAAGTGGATAAATGCTGTATTTGTGTAGCCCTGATGTATGGCACTTTAAGTTAAGGAGAGAAGGAGCATCCTGCAGCTGCAAGTGCTCAACAGGGTATTTTTCTGAAGGGGGGAGGGATAAGCAAAACTTATTTGCTATGTTAAACATGCAGTTTGCACTTGCAGTTTCTAGAGAGCTATGGGAAGCATGGCTGGGGTTAGAGGGAGGTTAACCTTATCCCTCTTTGCTGCATTCACAATTCAAAGTTCCAACTCAACTGCCCTGAGAGGAAAGATGTTATCGGCATCAATTGCAGCTTCCCTACTGTGACAAACTGCAGCTTTATTTTGGTGCGGGAGAGTCTATTATTATTATTATTATTATTATTATTATTATTATTATTACCCCAGCCACTCTGGGTGACTTTCAACAAAATATTAAAAATACATTAAAATACATTAGTCAAATTCTCCTCCACTGGGTTCTAGCATGAATCAGGTGGTCTCCCCACTCCTGCTGCCATACATCATTTTAAAAAATGCAGATGTGTTTAATGAATTATTGTATAGTTAGGCCCTTTAAAGTTTGGCTTTTTTCTGTTGCACAGTTGCTGGTAGGCTTGCAGGCCTGTTTCTCAGGCACAACCTTGAAAGGGATTCTGGTCACAGCCACATCATACATTTAATGGACTCTCGTACCACTTTAACAGTCATTGCTTTCCTCCAAAGAATTCTAGGACAGGGGGAGCCATGACTGTTAAAGTGGTATAATAGTGCATGAGCCTAACTTCACATGCTCCTGTCCAAACTCTTACATTTCACACAAACACTCTCCTTGTCTGTCTTGCATCTGCAGCGTGGACATCCAGTCCCTACTCCTGTCACTCTGCTCCTGCTTATCTCTTCCAAAAGTCGAGCAGATGAGAAAACACAGCACCATGCTTTAGCTGTTTCTCCCTCTCCCTCAAAAGGGCTGTGACAGATGTCATCCATAACCAATTTAGCATCTCTGGTTAAAGGTAAAGGGACCCCTGACCATTAGGTCCAGTCGCGGACAACTCTGGGGTTGCGGCGCTCATCTTGCTTTATTGACCGAGGGAGCTGGCGTACATGTGGCCAGCATGACTAAGCCACTTCTGGCAAACCAGAGAAGCACGGAAACGCCATTTACCTTCCTGCCAGAGCGGTACCTATTTATCTACTTGCACTTTGATGTGCTTTCGAACTGCTAGGTTGGCAGGAGCAGGGACCAAGCAACGGGAGCTCACCCCGTCGCGGGGATTTGAACCACTGACCTTCTGATCGGCAAGCCCTAGGCTCTGTGGTTTAACCCAGCATCTCTGGTTATCTGCTATCAGTTGATACTCAGCAGATCAGAGATAGAGGACCAGTGCCTACTAGAAGAAGCTCCCTAGACTCCAACCATCACCATCCCGAAACACTGGCCATGCTTGCTGGTGGTCATGGAAGCTGGAGTCCAATAACATCAAGAAGGCCACAGGTTCACCATCCTTGTAATAGATGAAGAGAAAACACACACCATTCTTTTAAAGTTAGTACCTTTAAGAAAGGTATCCTGGTCGGGAATGAAAAAGGCTCCTGAGCACATGGCGGCCAAGACAAGAAGTTTAATGAACCAAAATCTGAAGAGGAAAAAACAAACACAGAGAATTTAATTTACTTAAGCTGTGAAAATCAGATAACGCATTCTAGGTTCCTTGTACAAATCTGTACGAAGAGGGGCGGAGGTAACTTAAGCAATATCACCTCTCCTTATAAATACAAGGAAATGAAAAAGAAATCGGCTGGTTTCTCACTTATTCTTGTGTTTCTTCTGCTACGCTCCCCAGTTCAAAGGATTTAAGAAGAGCCCTACTGGATCAGGCCAATGGCTCACTGGTCCAGCACCCTGTTCTCACAGTGGCCAGCCAACTATGGGAAGCCCCATAGCAGGACTTGAGTGCAGGAACACTCTACCAACTTGTGCTTCCCAGCAACTGGTATTCAGGGACATATTAGTATGACAGTGGAAGATGGAACATAGCCATTGTGGCTGTGTCTGAAGAGAGAACATATATGAGTTCCATCAAGATGGGGTTTAGAAAGAGACAGTGCAAACAGTGTATTCCCTCTTAGCTGTGTGGCTGCTATTTTTTGCAATGTACCATAGGATCCGAAATAAGCACAAACAAACCAAAAGACACCACAGCTATTGCACTGTAAAAGGTGGCACACAATTGCACAGGAAAGCAAAATAAAATAAAATAAGGAAAGAGTCCTCATCACTATGAACACTGTCATTCAGACTTGAGTATCCATCCTGAATGAGACACACCTTGTGTGCACTTTAAATACGTTTAGGTTTGTTATTTTTATAAATGCTTTACGAATGGTGCGTGTGTGATCTAATGAAAATGACAGGAAGTCAGTAAAGAAATCCATGCAAACATAGGAGGAGGAGAGGTGGGTATATATAGCACTGGAAAAGGAACTTCTGCTAGTATTGTTTATTCAGTGCTATGAATATGCTCAGGGTTTCTTTAAGAAATGGCAAAGCCGCAAAGAGCTTTCAGCAGGAGAGGAGCGGTAGCTGGGTAAAGTGCAAAGCACATAAAACATTTGTAACCATCTTCCTGCTTTGCTCTGCTCCCCCTGAAGGAAGAGGAGACACTGGGCCATCCAGGGAGGATACTGGACCCACCCACTTCTGACTTGTAATAGCTGGCCTTGACACCAGACTTCTGGGTGGGGAGGTTAAATGGGGGGAAATGTTGGCTCAACGTGAATGATTTTTGGACTAGGGGGAGGTTGAGATTAGCCCATTCAGCCCAGACACTGAGGTCTAGCTCCGAGGGCCTTCTGGTGGTTCCCTCATTGTGAGAATCGAGGTTGCAGGGAACCAGGCAGAGGGCCTTCTCAGTAGTGGCGCCCACCTTGTGGAATGCCCTCCCATCAGATGTCAAGGAAAGAAACAACTATCTGACTTTTAGTAGACATCTGAAGGCAGCCCTGTTTAGGGAAGTTTGATGTTTTATCATGTTTTTAATATTCTATTAGGAGTCGCCCAGAGTGCCCAGATGGGTGGGGTATTAAATTAATATATTATTATTAATAATAATAATAATCTAAATTAGTGGGTAAGATTATTTCTTTGCTTATTAACTGCACATCATTAAGCCATATATATAGTAGCATATCGCTAATATATTTATTTCCCCATGGATGTTATGTTATATGAAATATTATAGTATTATATTATTCCCACCCCGCTTTCTCCCTATGGTATTAATACATTGCATGTAAGTTGCTTAGAGACCTTTGAGTGACAAGCAATTAATAAGTTTAATAAATAAAATAAAATAATAATAATAAGCATGGATGGTAAAAAAGCACTAAGCACTACATATTTAGATTGTGAAGAAATCCAGCATCTTAGAATAGTGAGTGTTTAAATTAGTGCAAAACAAAAAAGACAACCATTTGGCTTACCCATTGTGCATGTATGCACGGCAACTTTTGCTATTGTTGATTTTGATGGTGAGTAAGAAGAAGATGAAGAAGAAGCAGGCCATTCCAAAGCTCACTC
The DNA here is from genome assembly GCF_965112155.1 of Podarcis liolepis. Taxonomy (NCBI): domain Eukaryota; kingdom Metazoa; phylum Chordata; class Lepidosauria; order Squamata; family Lacertidae; genus Podarcis; species Podarcis liolepis. Next base: position 38,260,402 of record NC_139565.1, read on the forward strand.
GATAAACTGCAGAGTACCCCACCAGCTTCTCACATGAGTCACCTGCCTGAATATGTTGGCATAGTGTGCCATAAAAGGGAATCTGAAACAGGACAGTAAAGCAAATTTAGATATACGTGGTATGAAAACAACGACACCCAGTTCAAGAGACTTTCAGTTCATTAGGTGAAGTGACCAGAGATGCCAACCCAGAGTTCTGCTTAAATTTACCTTCAGACATTTGCCAGAGGATCAGAATTTCAAACAAAACTCCGTATAGCGGTGCTATAAGATGTTTTGGGAGAGAAATATTGAGATATGCCAATTCTTTATTTAGAAATTAAGTTCCATGTTCTTTTGTGGAATAATTGTATTTTCCAAAAAAGGTATTCATTAACAGCATGCCAGAAAGATTGGCCATGACCACTTGGCCATAACACTAAACCATGTTTTAGTTCTACATGGATGATCCTGAACAAATCTAGGTAGGAAACCTGTGACCTTTCAGATATTGCTAGATTCAGCTCCTGTCATCTCTGACCATTCTTCATGCTGGGTTAGGCTGATGGAATTCAGTGGCATTTGGAGGGTCACAGACTGCTCACTCGTAATTTAGTGTTGTTTAGTTAACTTGTTTGAAACATTTCTGTATCGCCTTTCATTGATAATACCAAGAGAGCTCACAACAACACACAGTAGTAAGAATAAAATATTTTTAAAAATTATTTTACAACAGAAAAAGTATCCCCAACCCAAAAAATCCAACAACTCCCAACAGCATGAAATGCTTATTAGTTACAAAACTGTTACAGAAATAAAATACCAGAAAGGTGGGGAAAATTCCAGCTCTCGTTTACTCAATATTTGCTTTTGTGGCCGTGCTTTCGCTCATGGAAAAAGAACAGCCAGCTACGCATTCTGGTCTCAAGCTCACCACACGAATGTGGAGTTGTGCTCAGAAAACACATCTTACAAAGCAAGCTTCTGATCTGAAGCTCTATACTTCAGCTGTGTCCCCTATGAAGACTGGTTCCCACCCCTTCACAACCAAGGCAGCCTGAAAATAGAAGCACTGGTATACAAATACAAGCATTTACAATAAAATAAAGGCCTCTCTATATCCTCATGTGTGTGGACTAACTGAACTTTTTATCACAGCTGAACAGAACACCATTAACACTCCCTTTTCCCTCTTATGAACAGAGCCAACTCTACAAGAACCTCTTCCAAGGCTAAACCCAGCTTGCAGAGTTGGAAGAAAACAACGTATAGAAAAATATTTTAAATTAAACGGTCTCTGGATAAGGGAAAATATGCAAGATGTAGACTATGCCTGGTAGGAACATAATATAATTATTCTGAGATATAGGAAATACTTCCATTTGCTTATGCCAATAGCTCCAAACCTTGTCCATGATCCAAAGAGCCATAAAATAAGCTCCGAATTCAGAATCACAGTGGTGTAATATGTAGGCTCATCCAGACTTGCTTTTGTGCCACATTTCTAGACACAGGTCCACACTTTGTCATTCCCTGTCGGAGTGCAGTTTCTTTATGCCCAAACACTTTCCCCATGAAATACCACTCTTTACTGCTGAATCGGAGCAAATGGAAATGAACAGAAAACCCAAATTGCCATTTGTTCTGATTCAGAGTTAAAGAGCATGTTTTTTGGGGGGGAAATGGCAGCCGGAGCAGGGAAGGGCAGAGCTATTGGACACAGATCAGTAAAGCATGGACCTCTGCCTATAAAGCAAGGGGCAAAAGCTAAGTGCGGATGAGACCTTTGAGTGTCTAACCAGGGCTAGAGAGTGCCAGGTGCAAATCTCCACTCAGTTGTAGGGCTAGCAAAACCACAAAATTTGGACTCTGGGCTTTGTCTAGAAAACAAAGGGCAGAAAACCTAGATATCATGTATCACCATCAAATGACTGCTTTGACTGATGAAAGTCTAAGGCCACTTCCACTAAGGGGTGAATTAAAGCAATTACAAAACTAAGGATGGAAGTCTATAAAAAGAAGGCAGTTTGGCAACTAAAGAATGAAGTCTCTACAAACTTGGCCAACATTATCAGTCCTTTGCTAAACTGCTGAGGAAGCATGTTACTCCACGCTGTTTTGTTAAGGTCTGGAAACATTTAATAAACATTTTCCAGAACATCAGTCTTGAAACAGCAAACACTTTCATTTATAAAAATCAGACCAGAATACTGTAGCTGCCCAAGCCTGGTGTTTTCCGTACCAATATGCAGTGATGAACACTACTACTAAAGATTTTCCAAAAGAAGAACTGCTTATGCCAGGGGTGGCCAACTTTTTTTGATCCAAGGACTGCACAAATCCTGGGTCAACCCTTCTAGTCCGAAATACCTCTCCTTCTCTTCCCACAGAAGAGTGGGAGGTGGGGGGGGGGGGAGAGAGAGAGACTCTCCTAATCTGTGAAGAACAGCTAAAGAGGGGTAATTATTGCCTTCTCTCTGATCATATGACCAATATGACTGGGGAGAGAGCAACTTATATCCCCATCGGGATGCTGAGCTCCACTGACTTCAGTGCTCTGTCTGCTTTTATTTTTCTTAATAACTTTTTGCCATGAATAGTGGGTTCTTTTGTGGGAAGGGGGCAGAAAAAAATTGCTTATGGTGGCTAGATCAAGACCCCACACTAGAGGTTAGCCAAGTCTGGAGACTGCAGAAAACTAAGCAAACAAAATCAAGTCAGAAGGAGGCGTGAAGAGTCAAAAGGGAGCTGTCACAACTACTCATAACTCCCTGCTGAAGGCCAGCCCCCCAATCCTGATCAAGTGGCAATGCCACTGAAACTGAAAGGCAGATTCTGTGGTGTGCTTCTTGTTCTCTCTGCTTCGCAAACACACCTGCAAATAGGGTTGCTTATGCAATCAGGTCACTTTTGTCCCTGCTCTGTACAGAACAATGGCAGCAGGACAGTATTTGTTTCTTCTACAGTGGTACCTTGGGTTAAGAACTTAATTTGTTCCAGAAGTCCGTTCTTAACCTGAAACGGTTCTTAACCTGAGGTGCGCTTTTGCTAATGGGGCCTCCTGCTGCCGATGTGCTGCTGGCGCGCAATTTCCGTTCTTATCCTGGGGCAAAGTTCTTAACCTGGAGCAACACTTCCTGGTTAGCGGAGTTTGTAGCCCGAAGCATCTGTAACCCAAAGCGTCTGTAACCCAAGGTACCACTGTACAGGCAGCAAACATCAAAAGAAAATACCTCTGCAGAGTTTTCAGGCTTCTCTCTCCCCATCCCTACCTCACTGACATCTGCCATGCTTCTTACAATGATGCCTGAATTGTAATCAACTGTTTATCTGTGAGCCTTCCTTCCAGACAAGCATGAGGAAAACTGTAGCGATGGTATTTGTATGGACTGTATTGTCTGCAGACTAGAGATTCACCCCCATGGTTATGTCAATCCTTCATATGCAGGATTGTGTCAGAGCTGTCTGTAACTGGCAGGCAATCTAATAATGCAATCATTTTCCAACTGAATGAATGGGAAGAGCAGTTGCATTAAAATCAGGATGGAGATGGAAAAAGGAGTGAGAAAACCAGAATTCAGTATTCCTCTCTGCAGAAGAGCAATTATTGCTTCTGGATCTGTTCTATTACACAATAAACTTGAGAGGCCCTTGAGTTTTCTACACGTTGCTGCAGAACATTAGAGCACGAGAAAGAGGCTAAGAGTTCCAACAAAGGACCTGCTTGAGTCACTTGTGTTCTCTCTTTTAAATCTGCCAAACACTCAAGTTTCAGAGAGCCGTAATCTTTTGCCTTCATACAAACAATTACCCTTTGTACTGTCCCTTCCTACTCCTCCTGGCTCTTCCTACTTCTCAGTTTTCAAAGCAAAACACAGGATGAAATCAACAGACAGTGAGCCTTTAACATTCTTAGGACAGTAGTGGGATTTTTTAAAAACAACACCAACAACACTAAACATTTTAATGCTAATCTGAAACATAGATCATGCAAATGATAGGGTCCAGCAATTTAATAATGATAGTTTCTCCACCCAAACCTCTGTCAAGAGCCAAATTTAACATGTGCTTTTTACTGGAAATGACACAGTCATCTTCATTCCATTTAGCATCTGCCCTCTCCTTCCTTAAAAAAACCAGTTACTTACATGTGCTTTCATTTCTTTTGCTACCGTCTCCGACATCATGATGCAACAGATGAGAGTCACCAAGATGAAGTACAGTGCATACATAAAGCGGGTGCTAGTGGATTGCTTTATCTTTGGGCAGCATTTGCAGCAGAGTGAACACGGAGCAGTGCCACAACAGCAGGCCAACTAGAGGAAATCAATAATAATAATAAAAGGTTAACATTGTTATAATTTTTACATCAGCAAACACAGCTCATTGATCATTTACTATAATCCAGAGAGGTGCACCAAGAGCTATGAAAGATTCCAATATTGCATATGGTGGAATGAGAGAGCAAACCTAATTGCTAGTGCAACTAGACTTTGAAACTCTCCCCCTTCACCCCACTTGATCAGAGATGGAAACAAGGTTTTCCTATCCTCTTTGTTTATCCACTTTTTTCCCACAGGGAAAGGTGTAACTGGCACCTCCAAGTTCTAAACACATAGGCCAAAATATGCATTACGATGTCACCGATTTGGTGCCAAAAGCACCAAGGGTGGCCTTGAGGTCCCACACACAACTTGGGTTCAAAGTATCTGAAGGACCATTTGATGCCTTATACTCCAACCTTGATCACATAGAGCTTCTCTGGTGGGGCACTTCTGGTGGTTTGGTTAACCTTCATTTTCACTAGGGATGGAGCCTTTAGTGTGGCAGGTCCTGCCCTGTGGAACTCCCTATCTGTAGTTGGGCAGGAATCATCCCTGCCTTCTTTCAGATGTCTTCTGAAAACTGTACTGTTTAGATAAGCCTCCACAATCTGTTGCTTTTTAACCAACTAGTATCTACTGATGTTTTATGGGTGTTTATATACTATTGTTGTATTTTTAAAAAAATAATACTGAAAACCGCCTTGATATATTTTATGAAAGTTTAGCCACATAAATGAATAAACCTTCCAATCATAGTACAGTGGTACCTCAGGTTACATATGCTTCAGGTTACAGACTCTGCTAACCCAGAAATAGTACCTCAGGTTAAGAACTTTGCTTCAGGATGAGAACAGAAATCGTGCTTCGGCGGCGCAGAAGCAGCAGGAGGCCCCATTAGCTAAAGTGGTGCTTCAGGTTAAGTACAGTTTCAGGTTAAGAATGGACCTCCGGAACGAATTAAGTACTTAACCCGAGGTACCACTGTATTATTATTTGCCCTGCTTGGTCATGAGGTAGTGAAGGTGGTTAGACCCCTTGGTCATGGGATGGCGATGGTGGTTAACTTTTCTCCTGAAAAGCAACTGAACTGAAAGAAGTTGAAAGAGTGACACTCTTTCTCACTTCCTCTTTCAGCTTTATGTGCTTTTCAGGGCTCTGTTTAGTTCTACTTGATCCAGCTTTGAACCACATACGTCAAAAAAGGAGTGTGTCCATGCGGGCACTTTCTCCTTCTGCCTCTGTGTGTGTGAGAAACCCAAGAAAAGGGATCAGGAAGTAGACAGCTCAGTCAGCAGAGCATGAGACTCTTAATCTCAGGATTGTGGGTTTGAGCCCCACCTTGAGCAAAAGATTTCTGCACTGCAGGGGGTTGGACTAGATGGCCATCTTGCTCCCTTCCAACTCTATGATTCTATGATTCCAAGTGACCAAATGGGATGTTATCCACGTCACCGGCTCAAAAATTCAAAATGTACCACTGGCCTTAAAAAGCTGACAATTCCTGCTACATTAATGTAATGATTACCAACCACATTGTGGATGTCTCAAAATAAGTGAGGTTTTCTTTTTGGGGTGTATGTGTGAGGAGAGACTCATTTGCACTGCAGTGCTCAAGAAAAAAATGTTTAATTCTTTACAATCGGAGTAAAAATCAAATGTGTTTTCCCCAGTGTTAATGGCCACATTGTGGGGTAGGATTGCAAATGTGGAGATAAGGCTTAAACCTCCCCTTCCCATTCATAACTATGCTGATGTCAAATGCTGCCTACGTATGCAAGGAATTTAATTTTGTAAAACCTACGACGAGATTGCTAATCATACCATTAATGTAACATGTAGGTTACATCTGCCCCTATCTTTTGTTAAAGCTTAAATCTCCTTGACAGCCAAGATCTCACACATGCATCTTCTCAACCTCTCCATACCAAACTAAAGTTGCTCAGAGCCACAATTAGCTGCTGCAGTGGTCCATCATGGCTGACCGTGGTGTTTACTGATCATAGTAGTCCTTAGGGTCTGGAAGCCAGAGTGACAAGAGTCAGAAAGAAAAGTTCTGTAGGGAAATAATGCTTGGTGGTGGCAGCAAAATTTTGATAGGGGCACCTGATCAAATACATTCCAAATATTTTACAGATAGAATTATTTGTATAAGAAAAATGGATTATGTTGTAGAAAGGCATCACACAAGCAAAACACAATACCAATTACTTCTGACAATGTTGAAAGCCAAGCCTTACAACTCAGACCCTTCCAGGCTTAAGAGTAAAGCTTTTTCCTATTTTTTTTTACTCAGACAAAAACTCCCACCAATTCTATTTGTTTCCACTGAGTAAACAGGAACCTAGAGGCTTGGCCTTACTTCATGCCATCCAAAAACACGCAAGAATCGACTGAATAGCCTTACTGAACCATTATTAATTTACTACACACTGTGAAGCTTTTGTGACAGACTGAATGGTGAAGAGTTAGATCATCTTAACAAAAGAGCTCTGTTTCACTTAATATGGGAAAAAACACACCAAATCAAACAAGCATGGGACATAAGAAAATTCAGTGCTAGCTGGCATACTGTATAAATTCTGACATTGAATAAGGTATGATAGGGAATACAAAATATGAGGAATGTTGCTCGGTGATCATTCTAGACAAACACATCTGAACATTAAAAGCTAATATAAGAATATATTATCCCTTGCACTTTCTATATATAATTATCTCTTTAGCATATTTCACTGCAGAGCTGTGTCCTGGGGGTATGTCCCCTTTGTCATATGTTCATTGGCTCTCTCCATGTGGGTGGCAAATGGGTGTCATCAAAAAAGGTGGGAGACAATGTAAACTGGGCACTCACACAGAGGACTTATGTCACATGTGGCACTATCTATATCCTCAAAGGAAGAAGAGTGTGCCTTCGCCATTACCACACAAAAACTTTGTTGGCCTGGTAAATGAACTATGCCAGAAGAAGACTGGTTTAAATATCACGACTGTCACTTTAAAATGTTCTGCATCAGGGGTAGGAAACCCATGGTCCACCGGATTTTGTTGATCTTTGGCCATGCTGGTTGAAGCTGATAAAAATTGTGAGTTTGGCAAGATCTCGAGAGCCACAGCCTTCCCATCCATGTTCAACATGGTGGCTCTCATATAAAGATGCCCCGCCACATTGGTTTGGCAAAGCTTTACTACACCATCCCAGACCTTACTTTAGCATAATCATGCTCCTGTTGAGTTCAACATGCAATAACAGCTTATCAGTCTGTGCAAAGCCAGGCGGTGAAACGGTCCCAGAAGGCCTGTAAACAGCATTTGGTTGTGAAGATAACCTGGTGCTAATCGGTCCATGCTGCAAGATTTGCTTGCTTTAAGAGCTTGGCCTAGGGAGTTGCGAGCTACCTGTGCAACATGGATGTCTGCCGCCTATTCCCTCATCTGAGTAAGGGATGGGAGGGAGTTGGGAAGAGACCACAAAGGCAGGTGTGATTAACTACTAGACTGTAGCTGGCAGACTACCACACATATGATGTTTCTGTGTAAGTAAAGCATGTAATGCTTGCCTGGGTATGGACAGTCATGATGCACTTGGTCATGGGGGGCCTGAGATGCTTTGGCACCTGCAGTGAAACAGCCCTCTGCTACCCCCCCCCCATGATGAGAGTGCAAACTCCACAAAGAGTCTCCCCAATCAGGCAGGTAAATCCTTTCTGAATCCCCAACCCCTCTCACTCGACAGCAGGGCTTTTCATTGGCTACTCCCTTCATGAGAAGCCAGGGCAAAACCATGCCACACTGCCAGGAGTGGAGAATCATCTCCTTGTCTGATGGCAAAGCTGGATGGTGGAATGCTTCCCCCTCTCACCAACTTGGCAGGAGGAGAGAAGCTCCACAGAGCTTTGCTGCTGGTCGCTCTCTGCCCCTAGAGGCTAGGGAGACCAGCAGCAAAGCTGGTTCGCAGAACTGGGGTGATGCTCCTTGGAGACTGCCGCCTGAAGCAGCCACCTCATCTAGCCTCATGGGAAGGGGTTGGCTCTGCGCTTGCTGTTTTTGGAGTCTGTCCCAAGTCATAACAAAGAGGATCTCTGCATTGCATTATAAGTGAAGCTTTAGAACTGATCGTTGGCACTTCGTTCATCCTCCCTGCAGCTAGGTCCTTTGGGCCTCTGTAAACCATCTGCCCAGATCCACATCTGGGCCTGTGGGGCAGATTACAGTCAAACCATAATCCTGCACTATGGAGGTTCTTCAAACTGCTATTGGTGGTCTGACATCCCCTGCTTTGTATACCATCTGTCCTGTTGAAGAATTTTGGAGAACTGAGCAGTTTGCCACATTGCTGTGACTTTTTGGTTGATCCTAATAAAAGTATTACCCAGCAGTGGACTTGGAAAGCCCCTCCCCCTTCCCTCTTATAGACCAATAGAAGCAATGAACATTCTCAGAAGGACAGTATCAAAGGAACGTATACTGTATTCTTATTTGGCTTAGGTACTTTTTTTTTTAAGCAAGAAACAGCTTTATTCTATTTGGCTTTTTGTGTTGAGCTCTCTTCTGAGGAGTATAAAGAAATACATTATGAAAAAAAAAGAAACTTTGCAGTAGAAGAAGTCACACCCAGTCATTACTTTTTTTCTCAGTGAACACAGCAACTGGAATTTTGCCTTAAGCCTTATCAACAATTTCAACAGGTGGGTATTTCTGTGTTTGCTGAAGTTGAATTCATCTCTCACTTACTTAAGAACTGACCGTCATCTCAGAATAACCATATAGTGGTACCTCGGGTTAAGTACTTAATTCATTCCGGAGGTCCATTCTTAACCTGAAACTGTTCTTAACCTGAAGCACCACTTTAGCTAATGGGGCCTCCTGCTGCCGCTGCGTTGCTGGAGCACAATTTCTGTTCTCATCCTGAAGCAAAGTTCTTAACCCGAGGTACTATTTCTGGGTTAGAGGAGTCTGTAACCTGAAGCATATGTAACCCAAGGTACCACTGTATATGCTAATAGAAAAAAGGGGCTTTCTAGTAAATGGCACTGCAATTCCCTTCATTCCTTGGTTTATTAAATTGTAATCTTGCAGGCAGGTGCATTAACCCAACCTGCTTTTTTCAAATAATAAAAATAAAAGTTGACTAAAGCTGCAGCACATTTCACACTATTGTCCTTACAAAAAAAATAATAATTTGGTTACATGTTATAAATATATGAAAAGATAAAAAAGAAATATTTCCACCAATCAAATACCAAAAGAATATACAAATGTGTCAGCAAGCTATTAACAAATTCTATGAGCCCTTTTCAGGAGGTGATATCGGGTCCATAAGGTTGCAAAAATAAGAATAAAAATAATGATCGGCATACAAGCACGGAAAGCTATAAAGTAAACAACATTTCTCACATCTGGCAATCTAGAGTGAGAGAAGGCTGTCCCCTCCTTAACATGTAAAGGAAGTTGCCCTACTACTTCCAAGCATTTAATAACTAGTTGAACCAGTTACCTTTGCCCAGATACTTTCAAGTTATATTTATGTACTGAATCCATTATTTTTCTGATGGGAACCAACTTCCCTAAGTTTATTAGAATAATGCTAAGGTAAGGGCAAAATATAAGATGCTCTGCTAGTATCTTCCAATAAGCTTTTTTTAACTCTGTTCCACCCACAATGAACCTTCTGGCTTGCTTCTCATCATATGAAGACTGCAGGAGTAAGAGGGAAACTGTAAGGAAAGAGAATACTACGGTATATAGAATATTTATGCAAAGACGAAAGGAGTTGCAAGGTAACTATTTGATTACAACTGGAAGCCATTTAAGGAGAAAGCGATGCATTTTAGCTTTAAAGTCAGGCCTACTAACCGAGGAATTCCAGGAGGGGGAAAAAAAAAGATAGCTGTTGCATTTATATCCCACCTTTTCCTCCAAGATGCTCAAGGTGGCTTACATGGGTCTCCATATTATTCTCACAGCAACCCTGTGAGGTAGGTTAGGTTGAGAGTTGGCGACTGGGCCATAGTCACCTAGTGAGCTGCATGGCTGAATGGGGATTTGAACTCTGGTCTCCCAGGTCCTATTCTGACACTCTACCACTATATTACTGGCTTTCTGCTCACATCTGAAGAAATCTATCTGAACTCCATGGAGAAAGGGTGGATACAAATGCAACAGCAGCAACAAATTCTCTAAGAAATGTACAGTAAGTTTACAACATACATAGGCAGTGGCGTAGCATGGGGGGTGCAGGGGGGACCGGCTGCACCAGGCGCAACATCTGGGGGTTAGGGTTAGGGGGCGCAAATCCAGGGGTTAGGGGGCGCAAATTACTTGCCTTGCCCCGGGTGCTGACAACCCACGCTACGCCACTGTACATAGGGGTTATGTTTCTGGGGATAGTGTATAGTCAAAACACATTGGGTGCTACAGTGAGTGGGATTGCTAAAGCCTCCCCCCCCCCCCAGATGCCTTCCCCCCTTTTATTTTTATTTTTGCCAAGCACATAAAGTGGAATGCGCACAAATTTAATGTGTGTAAATTGCAGGCTTACTGTATTAAATACAGAAACATGAAAGAACTTCAAGTAAGTTACTGGCGTGCACTTTTTAAGCATACAGTTAAAATAGCTGGTTTATGTTCACATAAGGATTTAAATGTAAAAACATCTCAATTGAAGGATTAAGATTCCCCCCCCCCCTTTGCTCTCTTGGTTTCTTTTTAGTATTTGTTTCATAAAAGTTGAAGAAAAGCAGACAGCTAAACAGTAACAGTAAAAACTGGCACACTGATCCTAAACAGATTTGCTTGCAAGTCCCACCGACTTGCTTGCATTTGCTGCCTTAGTACAATTCTGTAAGCAGAGGCTAACACTCCACAGTATCAGACAATGCTTTTTACTGGAGAGCTTGCTGGGGTAATATTGATTGGCTGGTCCAGTCTCAGCTGTGAAGTGTTCCCAGGGGAACAACAGCAGAGCATTTATCTCCTTTATCCCGACAATGCCAGATTTTAAAATAAGATTTAAGGGGATTTTTGTGGCCTTTGGGTCAATAGTTTTAGGAGATCATAGGAATTCTAGTTATAACTGTAGCTGGCTAAATCCTGTCCCTACAGCATACGGAGTATTTTTTTAAATACTAAGACTACATTTGCATACAATTCAAACATTTATCCGTGCAATACCTCCCCTTAGTAACTGCTGTATTTCAGAGATGTAGCTTAATCTCTGAAGGGGTTTATCTTACGAAATAATATCCTTAACACAAGTAGTTGGAATGTATCAATTGCCAGCTAGATTTAGTAATGTAACTTTAGACTAAAGATAATCTCATTTGTCCATATTTGAATGGACTGACCTGCTCTCAGTTTGAAGTGATGAAGTCTTTTGTAGTTCTCACTCATTGGTTTTTGTTCCACCCCAGGCACTGAATATGCAATACCTAGGACAAGCCCAGACCATTCCGTCTTATATCACAACTCAGAAAACCATTCCTAAAATAGATTATGTTCCAGAATCAATTTTACAGCCAAGTTCCTATAAAAGCACAGTCAACATTTAATGTGGAATTGGTTGAAACCCTGTTCCTTCAACTTTTAATGGCGATGATGGACACTAGGGAGAGGCATGTAATGTAAATTCAATTAATTAGTTCTGTTCCTGTTGCTCGTGCTCAATATTCTAATTTATTTGATACTATTTTGCCTGGGTGAAGTTTACCCTTTCCTAAGGTTTATTGAGTGTAAAGATAAGCAAAGGTATTTCAAATACAAACCTTTTATGACAGACATAAAAGCTGCACCACTTAAGAACCCATTTTGCTCTTCACAGAGCAGCAAGCCCTAAACTTTTAAACTATAATGCACAGAGATTAGATAACTACATCTTCTAGATTATTTTTATTAATAGTTTAGGTTATACTGCAGGCTTTTCTGTACAGTAAAAAGGTAAAGGGACCCCTGACCATTAGGTCCAGTTGTAGCTGACTCTGGGGTTGCGGCGCTCATCTCGCTTTATTGGCTGAGGGAGCTGACGTACAGCTTCTGGGTCATGTGGCCAGCATGACTAAGCTGCTTCTGGCGAACCAGAGCAGCGCACAGAAACGCCATTTATCTTCCCACCAGAGCGGTACCTATTTATCTACTTGCACTTTGACGTGCTTTCGAACTGCTAGGTTGGCAGGAGAAGGGACCGAGCAACAGGAGCTCACCCCGTCACAGGGATTCAAACCATCGACCTTCTGATTGGCAAGTGCTAGGCTCTGTGGTTTAACCCACAGCGCCACCTGTGTCCCTTTTTCTGTACAGTACTAATCTTTTAAAACAGAAGTGGGGAACCTTCAAGCTGCAGGTCAGTCTTGCCCCACCAAGGGATCCAAATTGGCCTGCAAAACCATTTCCCCTAAAGCATGGCCACTAATGACATCAGCTGATGTGTAGGAAGGTGGGGGTTAAAGTCTGCACTCAATGCACATGACTGGTGAATCAATCCCGCTCAGTTTGGCAAGATTCTATGCAAACCTCTTCCTGATTCAGGAAGGGATTTACATGCCTGTTAAAATGAAGGGGGGAAGGAAACCCTGTTTTAGCAACACTTTGAAACTGACATAATGGTGATGCAGGGCGACTAACAATGGGAGGCTCTGCCCACCTCTCACATCTGGCCCACAAGGCAGATCCAGCTAAGGATCTTGCCTGTGGAGTCCAAAAGGTTCCCTTATCCACACTTTAAAATGCTCATCCTCGGGCCTCAGAGCAAGATGCAGTAATTTTAGGGAGTGTAAACAATTAGAAGAATTACCAGATTCGGGAAACCCCTGAAAAACTGCTTGCAAAGGAAAGGGGAACTTTCCTTGCTGCTGATAGCACAGATGGCCTTTAAAACTATAGGACATCTATGACACACTAATGCGTCTTCAAAATTTAAGTACTAGTAGACTGTGTGTCTTTGTGTAGTATAAACACAGAACCAACGTTGTTGGTTTTTTAAAGAACCTTGAAGACTAGTTCTACAGTTTTGTTGTTTGCTGAAGACACACCTTTTCATCCTGGTCTTTGACACTTGTGATATATATATATGTTTAGGACTTCCTTTAGGCGTGACTGTAATTTGTTTTGATATGTTTTTAATGCTGTATTTTATATTGTTATGACCCACTGTGGGACCCTGTTACAACAGCAACACATTTATTATCACATAGCTTTCAGGCTTCCTCAAACTTGGCCCTTCAGATGTTTTGAGACCACAGTTCCCATCATCCCTGACCACTGGTTCTGTTAGCTAGGGATCACTGGAGTTGTAGGCCAAAAAATATCTGGAGGGCCGAGTTTGAGGAAGCCTGGACTAGAATCTACTTAATCAAATGCTTGTGCCATATGTGTTGGTCTTTAAGATGCCACAAGACGGTAGGGTTTGCTGCAAGAGACTAATATGTCTACCCTTGTCTATTTTCCTTGTTACATTTTATCATAAAGCATTATTTCTACAAACAGAGTAGCTATGACAGAAGAAGAGGGCCCAAGAAATCTGACAGGCCTTTTAAAGTTTACTCTTTAGAGCTATATAAATCAGAATGAAATGTAAACATTGCTAAATGTAATATTAGGAGATCTGACAAGATCTCCAACACAGCACAGTCTCACCAACAACCTTGTCTAGCATCACAGTGAAAGGCTGTCAGCATTTCATTTATATACAATGTGTTCTGAAAAGAAACAATTATAACTAACGTTTTCCACTGCAGCAGCTTTATTTAAAACAGAGGTCAACTTTTCAGTCTCAAGAGAATGCTACAGAAAAACCATATGTAAAATTCTGTTTCCTGTGAAATGGGGCAGATGTTTTTATGTAAGCAAAAGCAAGTCATAACTGTGCAGGACTAGCAAAGGGCCAGGATATAACCTATATGATGGCTGAGTACCCACAAAAAGAGAAGTTAGAAATCATTGAAATTAGGTCTGAGTTGCTTTGTGTCTTCAGAAGACAGCTGGGGAGGCATGTGCTTTGAAGCAGCTGCAGAGTCTAAAACTAGACAGGCAACTATTTTGAGGTTAGGTACCAATGGCCAAAGATATAGCCAAGTTCATTAATATTAGATAACTTGCAGTAACTAATTTTGCCTTGTGCAAGGAAAGTTCCAGTTTGTATTGCTGTGCTTATCAAAACTACAGGGTTCTGGCTGCCTAGCAAGGAATCAATATATTGTACAGGAGAAGTAGCTTACCTAGGGTTCTCCAGACATTGGTGGACTCAAACTCCTGTCAGCTCACGAAGCACAGCCAAGGGTCAGGGATGATGGGATTTGTAGTACAGCAACATCTGGACATCACAATTTAGCCACAACTGCTGTACAGCAAAATTAGATATGTAGTGGCTGTAAACAATGTCTAGAGTCATAGAATCATATAGAATTGTAGAGTTGGAAGGGACCATGATGGTCATTCAGTTCAACCCCCTGCAAGAATCTTTCACCCAATGTGGGGCTTGACTGAACACACGACTCTAAGATTAAAAGTCTTATGCTCTACCAACTGAATTATCATGAAAACAAATAGTAAACTGTGGTGTTGTTTTTTGAGGGGGGGTTATAATCAAGTAGTGTATAAATGTTATGGAATAAAATATTTTTTGATGAAATAAATAGTGCAAAGATGTTTATTTAATCCATATGATGAGTTATGGAACATGCATAGCATGCTGCATAGAGACAGCTACTCAATGTAATTCAAGCAGCTGTTTCCTATGCACCACCCCCAAAGTAACATTTCCATGACTAATATAACCACAGTACTCCTATGAAATTTAAGGATGAACGGTTTCTAAAACTCAGAGCCGACCCTGTTCATGCTATTAAGATTTGCTGTCAGAGCTCGCAGCATAGTGAAGGCAAATATTTGTTATTTGAGGAACAAAAGATGTGCATGACAATGACTCATCCCAGAAAAAAAAAATCTTGGGAAATTATACACTCTTAGGGATAGGAAGAACTGGAATGACCTAAAACTAATTAAGTCATAATGGAACACCTAAAATCCTGTTTCGGCCAAACATTTCCAAAACACACTGTCCAAACTTTAATTCTTTTTTGGCGTTTTTAAAAATGTGTAGGAACTAGAATGCTTCTGCGGAATTTTTTTAAAAAATTGTTTGCGTTCTATCCATCTCCAGCAGTTTTCCTTGAATAAAATGTCAATATTCTAGGTTATATACCTTGTAGCTCTTGTACCAGTGTGGATAAACTGAGGAGAGGTCCACCATGTTTGGTTAATAAAAACTTGACAGCTGTGTTTCCCCCCTCTTTCTAGTAGCAAGTGAAGCAGAGATTTCTCACTCCTCCTTCCAAAGCAGCCAAGTACATGCATGCATCACTTTTATAGGGTCATTTGGCTACAGTTGAGTGAGGAGGACATTTAAGTGCCCCTGACGAAGGCATTTATGAAGCGGGCTGGCCTGCTAAACCTTTGCTGCATGGATAAGCCAACACGAAGCCCCCAGTATGTTGTTAGACTCCAGCTTCTATCAACCCAAGCTAGCATTGGAAAATGAGAGATGTAATCCAACAGTATCTGCAGGGGAACATGCTTATCCAGTTTCATTATTTTGCTCCTCAGATACTCAGTCTCTTATTTTCTGCTTGTTATCAGCACCTTCCACCATTTTCCTGCCCATCCATGCCATACTCAAAGGTTAGGAAAGGTATTGTTTTTTACAGAAAAGGAAGGAGAAACAAGGAGAAACCCTTCTGCTTCACAAAACATGCCACAACTACTGCATCCTGGCACAAGATATAGTTTACCTACAATCGGAAGTAGTCATCTCTGCATCCATCTGCCTACACATGGCTTTACATTTGTGGTGGAATGTAATCAGAAACTTTGCCTGGAATTGCCCTAGTGACCAAGCTACTGAATTTGTGGATTGCTGAAACACATAATGATATTCACCTTCTACTGCAAATGACTTTACAGATGTGCAACATATGCTTATTCAGAATATAAGAAATATGTTGGTGATGCTGCTGTTGATTCAGTTTATATTTTGCCCTTCCTCCCAAAGTAGCCCAGTGTGCAAACAGATTGTTTTTAGAATGTTTTAAAAGGTATCGATCACATTCTCTCACCCAATGGTTTCAGGCTTCCTAGGAGCAGCATCTTTCAGCCTGGGTAAAAAGTAATGTTTTGAAATTCCTCCTGAAAGCCAATAATGAGAGAAATAGACACCTCACCTAGGATAGCATTCCACAAATGGGGAACTGGAACTGCCACATGTGGCATGTGATAAGATTTTAACTGGTGCTTGCAATCTCACAGTGACACAATAGGCAACTATGAACTACCGTATTTTTCGCCCTATAGGACGCACTTTTTCCCCTCCAAAAATGAAGGGGAAATGTGTGTGTGTCCTATGGGGCGAATGCAGGCTTTCGCTGAAGCCTGGAGAGCGAGAGGGGTTGGTGCGCACCGACCCCTCTCGCTCTCCAGGCTTCAGGAAGCTCTCCGCAAGCCTTGGGAGCCTGCGGGAGTTCCCGTTGGGCTCCCTGGGCTTGTGGATAGCAGCCTGCATCTCGAAGCCTGGCAGCGCCGCCCGGGCTTCGGTTCCCCGACCTGGTTTGGAGGCTGGCGGTGGGGAGAAGCGCGCTTCTCCCTGCCACCAGCCCCACAAGCTCGGGGGACAGCGGGGAGGTGGAACGCCGCCTTCCCGCTGTCCCCCGACCTGGTTTGGAGGCTGGTGGCGGGGAGAAGCGCGCTTCTCCCCGCAGCCAGCCCCACAAGCTGGGGGACAGCGGGGAGGCGGAATCCCGCCATCCTGCTGTCCCCTGACCTTCAGGCAGATATCCCCAAGGCGTGGGAGCCCGGTGGGAAGTCGCGCCGGTCTCCCAAGGCTTGCGGAGAGCTGGCTGTCCTATGGGCCGGTGCGCCCTATGGGGCGAAAAATACGGTAATGCGTTTAATTTCATTTATTCATTCATTCCTTCCTTTCAGAGAGTTATGCCTTCACATACAAACATAAAAGGTGTAACTCTGAAAAGAACATTATGGCCTGCAGACTGAACTGCCTATTAGTACTGTATGTTTATAAATTGCAAATTATGAATTTAAGTATGCCACAATTTCCCTTTGTCTTTAGGAGAATTTTCAACTATCTTGTTCAAGTTGTGTACATCTAGGGAGAATTTCAAATTATTAACAGCACAAAGAGGCAATTTTAAAGCAGCACATTTGTAAGCAATGTTTTACTGGATCTAAGCAGAGTTTACTCCCATTAAATAAAGCTATGTTTTCTTATGTGCTTTACATATGGCAATATGCTTTATGCATTTGCATTCTGTCATCTGCTGTAACCTCTACAGTAGCTAGAGAAAACACATTCAGTGTGTTTCTGCCCTGCATTAGCGACATTCACACACAAAAAGCAAAAGGGAGGATTCAAAGGCCCTTTTGGAGTTATGCTTAAAGTATATGTTAGACTTACTTGGCATGGCAAGTTCAGGGAACAAAAACATTGCCACTCTGGAATGAAACAATGTTTTCTCCCCACTAATTAGCAGCTGTAGCTCTTTTGTCAATATTTTACAATCACAGCCCAACGTTTGAAAAGTTGTTGCATAATAAAACAAAATATTGGGAAATGTATTGGGAATGGCTGTCATAATCTAATTAGGAAGAGGATTCCTTTGAACTTAACAGGAATTGCTCCCAAACAAATACATTTAGGGCAGGGCTGTATGACATTAGTAATGAGTGATAACACAACTGACAAATGCTTTCTGTTGCCAAAGCATACAATTCATTAGCAGTATCGCTTTCCTCAGAGAAATTCTGATTTGTTCTTCCACTCTAGGATACAGTGGCAATTGAATGCTAGCCTCCCTTTTCCAAATGTCCCCGTAGCAGCAACCCACAAACTAAATGAACTATCCAGATTTCAGGAACTAAAATTTCTCAACTGTAGTCAGAAACAATGTTGGATTAAACCCTGTGGAGGCCCCTAGGCAGTCGAAATCTTGGTGGGGGGGGCTCCTCACAAATCATTTCCTAATACATCTTTTATTTTACCAACAACAATGTTAATAAATCAATTGTGATCTGTTGTTGCAGGGCCCCCAAAAGGTGTGGGGCCCCATAACCCAGTACCTACTCTGCCTATTTTGTAAACTGGCCCCTCTCAAAAAGAATGAGGGGGTGTCTTGATCTGCTATACAGTACTTCTTAGACTTTAAAAGCGCTACATAACACTTTGTGCATAAAATCTAATGCAATAATAAAAACATATCCTCTCGAGAAATCCCAAGCTGTCAATGGTGGGTATACCTTTGAACCAAACATATATTGTAAGCCATTGTAAGCGAAAAAGGACAGCGATCTGCACACCATCTAAGGAGTGGATTTGCGTTTATTGGTAAGCTCCTTTTAATCGTTTCTGATCTTAAATCGAAGTGGCACATGAACTAACCAATCCATCAGAAACTAAACGCTGCATATACCCCTGCCAAGATTTCACTCTAGACATTGACCAACTGGGCTCGAGAGCAGGGAAGCTTCTGTCATTATGCATTTGTCCATCTTCAATGTGCCACAAGATTGACTGTTGATGCAGCGCCTGAATGCAGGCCAACGGGTCTGCCACCACCATCCGTTTGGCCCCGAGTTGGCACCCATGAGCAGCACCGCAAACCCTACGCGTTGCCTGTTCGGATCGACAAGGGAAAGTCCTTTCTGCAGACCCAGTTCCCCAGCAGCTAAACTCAGAAGCCGAGCACTTGGCACGGGCAGATCCGCCCTGGGCACAGGCAGGCTGAGGAGTCTTAGGAATCGCAATCCAGGGAAGACGAAAGCGAGCGCGGCCGCCAAGCAGGCGCTGGCGCAGTCCCAAAGGACCCTGCCACGCAGCCAGGGTGGGGCTTCCGACCGTATCCGCCTGGGAAGAGGAGAAGGGTGGCCTCCAAATGGAGGGGCTTCCTCGTCTCGCTCCTTCTCCTCACAGAAGGGAATGGCTTTTCCCCGCCCCCCCCTCAAAAACAAAACCTCCTTACCTGACCCGCACAACAGCGCGCGGACATGGTCGCCCCTCAGACGGCCGCGCGCAAATCCCCTCTCCGTCCGCACCTGCCCGCTCGCTCAGGGAAGCGGCCTCGCGCCCGGGCAGCAGCAGCCGAGGCGCAGCTGAAGGCTTCCTCAGCCGCCCAGCCCTCGGTTGCCGAGGCGCGCAGAGAGCGCACACGCGCCCCCTAGAGCAGCTGGCCAGGCCTGAGGCGCGCGGCGCGCTCGCCCCGACGCAGGACACAAACACGGGAGCCTGGCGAGCTCGGCTTCTGCGCTGCAGGGTAAGTTGCCCGAGCCCAGCTCGGAGCGCGCTGGAAGCTTCCGCTGTCGTCAGTTTTTTGCTTGGAAGGAGATAAATGGCTTTCCGGTGCGGGAGGTTAGGAACGGCCCGCCCCGCTTAGGAGACGGGAGAAAAGAGGAAGCAGCCTGGATGGAATGAAGCAGGCGCGCGGCGGAGACCACCTGTCCTCGTTCTCACGCTCCGAAGTGAAACGCAGCGCGAGGGCACCTGGGATTGAGGTTCCCCAAAGAGAGGGCGGAGCTACCGGCCTGCGGGCGCCGGTTGGCGAGGCGCCTCCTCCGAGGCTGGTGCCGTCTCGGAAGGAGGGACGCCTCTCGCGGGGAGAGCTGCTGCGGCTTCTGCAGGTGTTGCGTTACCTGCATCCATCCTTCGCTTCCGATCTGCTTCTCACGCGATCTGCTTCACACGATACGTTTGCTTCTAAGACAAGCCATCAGGGCAGTTCTCTGCTGGACCAGAAGTCTCTTATTCTAATCTATTGTCCTCTTTCCCACAGGGATCGACCAGATTCCCCTGGAAAGCCCACAAGCAGGTTATGGAAGGAATAGTCTCCCACCGCCTTT
This sequence comes from Podarcis liolepis, assembly GCF_965112155.1. Taxonomy (NCBI): domain Eukaryota; kingdom Metazoa; phylum Chordata; class Lepidosauria; order Squamata; family Lacertidae; genus Podarcis; species Podarcis liolepis. The sequence goes on from NC_139565.1 coordinate 38,280,597, forward strand.
GGTCAGAGGCAGATTGCTCTGGAGATGAGGTGGAAGAGCTACCGCCCTTACACACAAACTTGTCCCATCCCCACAGCTTGTCGCAATTATTCCTATACTGTGAACCAGAGGGACACTGATGTTGGGAGCAGCAACTTTGGTCACCGCTGCAGCAATTATGGGAATTGCTCCCGCACTGGGATCTCTAGATATAAACTAGTCACGCCCATGCTAAATCTTTATGGCAGTAGAAAAGATAACAGGGTTAAAGAGGCCTTGGTCTGCTTGGCTGGGGGTTTCAGTGAAAAAATCATTCAGGCATCCCATATTATCACAAAATAAATGTTTTAGGATTTACTCGCACAAGAGCGGCTTTGTTTCAATTCATCTAGTCCAGCATCCTGTCTCACAGTGACTGACCAGATGTATCAAGAAAGCTAACAAGCAGGAATTCAGGGGTTATTTTCACTCATGGCTTATCAGGGCGCTTGGTAGCAATATCCTGTTAGGTAGAACCTACTCTCATTTTATAAATGTGGAATTAGGACCTTGCCCTAAATCCACCATACTAGTCTAGGCTGAAGCAAGGTACAGATAAACCTAACTTTCTCCACTGTAGGATATGAATTTATTCACAGCCATCTCTGGTAATACTGTAGCTCATACTAACACTCAATGAAGCCCTTTCTTCTACTAAATCGCCTTATTTTCTACAACTGCACTGGCATATGTAACTGGAATAAGATTACTACACATTTTGGTGGTTGTTTTTTCTTTGTCTAGAGCAGATACTGGGGAAACAAAGATTCATCCCTACCAAGACTTCCAATCTCTGCATCTGGGATTCCAGTCCCCAGGGCATTTCTAGCACAAGGTCTCATTCATCAGTACCATATGCCAAGTTCCCATATCCCACCTATTATATATTATTAACCAGTGAGTCTTTAACTTTTTTATTTTTTAAAAAAGCAAAGCAATAAAAATACATGGTTTTTAGAGTTTAACACTACACACATTTTACATGTTTACATTTACAAATTACGCTTTAATCCATATTGTGACTTTTGAGTTTTCACATTATTTGATCTTTTCAGACTTCATAGCAGCAGAAATATTCAATATCCCTGTTTCCACAGTAGTCAAAACACCAATTTTTTTGGTAACCCTGGGAAGAGAGAGGTAAGTTTAATGCACATCAGTTTGTCTTTCTTTTTCTTGTGTCTTACAGCAATAGTAAGATTGCTTGTGCCTAACCTATTTCAAACTTTTATCACAATTACATTGTTTTAGTGAGTGTCAAAATGTGGGCTAGCATATGGAGAACAAACTTTACTGTCCATTTCCATTTCAACTGTGGGTGGGTAGAGAAAGACTACTGCTTCAGCAAGTACAAAATCAAGCTAGCGGTGTCTCCAGTGTCCCTACTGTGTCTCCAATACAGTCTGCTTCCTGTCCATGATACTTCTCTGCTCTTCTCAGTTCTGTAACCATCTGCCAGCAAAGGTTATAGGTTTTGGGACTGGAACAGATAAGGAAGAATCTCTGGGCTTTTGCCAGGTTCTTGAAGCATCATTCATCTAAAAGTCTCATTTGAAAATAGCATAGCTGACGTCTTCCACTTAGACACCTGCCCATGTTAGGTGCACTGCACAAGGATTTGTCAAGCCTAGACTTCCCTGCTTACAATGGCAGAACAATTGTTGCATCTCAAGCAGATGTAAGAACACCTGATCTTCTAAATCATGCTTGACATATCATAAACACATTCTCTCCCTTTGGGGAACCAACAGTTGTTAGTGTTACATGCGTACTAACATTAAACCATGTTGTTGTTGTTGTTTAGTCGTTTAGTCGTGTCCGACTCTTTGTGACCCCATGGACTAGAGCACGCCAGGCACTCCTGTCTTCCACTGCCATTAAACCATAGTTTAAACCACTGCCATTAAACTTTCCACTTCCATTAAACCATAGTTAGTTTCAAAGGGAAAAAAATAAAATAGTTTCAAAGGGAAAAAATAAAAAATCAAGAAGATCTGTATCAAAATGAAGTGAAAGAATGCAAGACTGAGAATCTCTCCTGATCTCATAATGATTAGCTAGCCACACTCCCATCCCCCGAAATATTATTGCAATATTAAGTGCAAAAGTTGGTGTGAGCAACCCTACAACGTTGCAACCCTTTGGTTAGAATGGCTTAAGTCAGCTAGGGTATGCACACTGATGTTCTAGGCCAGTGTTTCTAGGCCCAGGCTAGCAAATTAGATGTTACATTGTGAAATAAATAAATATAAATTTTATACATTGCTTGACTGTAAAAAACCTCAAAGTAGTATACAAAAGATAGAATCGTAAAATCGGGTGGGGGGACCAATACTTTACAACATACAAGAAATTAAAATACTTAAAAAATATTAAAATTCACACCAGCTTTTCTGGGTAGGCATGACTAAAAATGTTTTTAGCAGGCAAAGGAAAGGATATAGTGAGAAATCATATCTGGACATATGATAAGTGTTTAAATTCTACACTTAACATTGGAAGAGACTATTTAAAAATGTTGCTACCTTGATCTATTCCATCCAGTCTTTTCCTTTTCAAATTTGGAGCTGGGTTTTGTTGCTCTTTCAAGACTTCTGCAGGGCAATTGGGTCTTGGCAACTGGCTTCCAGGTGTTGGCGCTGGCCGACTGCTAAAATACTTCTGTGTTAGTGCCTTCAAGAGAACAGAATGAGATAACAATAAAAAATGACACTACTGTATTTAGAAATGACACTATTTCTATAAAGAGCGTGAGGGGTGGCAGTGGCGATGGATAGTGTCTATGGTCACTGAGGCTGTCTATGGTTCCTCACAATATCAGTTCTGTGGAGGTTTCCCCCTGCAAGATTCTGTGTGCATGTGTGTGTTGTATTCTTACAAAGGACACTTTTTCTTAAATGTGGGCACAGCCAGGGCTGTGCATATACTATCATTCTGATTATTTTTGAAAGCAATACATGCTGAAAGTCAGAGGAATGCTGAATAAGATATACAGTGGTTGAAAGCAGAAATTCACTGACCCCTCTTCTCAAACTAGAATTATGCAAAATAGCAAATGCGAAATGGCTCAAGTTGTATAATTTAGTTTTTTGGCACATAATTTAGATTGCATATGCAATTTCTCAATTTCCCTACACCAGAGTGGGGTACACATAGCCCTGGGCTTAATGTTTTTTAGTTGTGAACTTTCTCCTATAATATAATCAATATTTGCCTGGTTTGTATCTGACTGGAACAAGTTTTCTGGTCACCTATATTTGTCCTCAAATAATTCTGTGTATTGCATCCAGGCAAACACACATTTTTATAGTGTTGTTAATGCTTAAATAAACTCCTTTTGGACGAAACAAATTGTATAGCACTAGAACATATGGACTGCATGTACATTCTGAATAAAAATTCTGCAGTCCTGACATCTCATCCAGCTACTTCCCTCTCTTCCCATGGTTTCCCAATTAATATTTGTGTTAGCAAATAGCTTTTGAACTGCAGCAAAAAATATTCAAGGATTAACTTTATGGGATATGCAGTAGACTGTAACATAAATGTAATAGGATCACCATCTTTAGCTTTGCTGTGCTTTGCCTTCAAATTATAGCCAAGTTATGGTAATTATGCACAACTAAAAAGTCTTACTTTGCTTTTTGATGTGGCTTGTAGTACTGAACAAGTTTCCACATCACTGGTCTGTACCAAGAAACACTTGCAATTAAGTAACCAGGGAAATTAAGACCAGAAGGAACATCCACAATGAATTACAGGTTCAAATAATAAAAAGGTACAAGCAATTAGAAACACATTTCTCATATGCAGCTCTCAATTCGTGGCTCAGGAAAGAGGGCTGCTTCAGCCCTTTGTTTCAGTAAGAGTTTTTAAAAAGCAACAAAGAGCTCAAAATACATGCCTCCCCAAGTTGCAAAAACTATGTACTTGGATTTAAGTCCCGCTTAATTTACTATGAAGTAAACTTGAATAGGTTCAGATAACTAGAATGATAAGACTGCTGTGGAAGATGTGCATTCTGCCACAGACACTCTGGGCCAATTGACATATTGGTTCTCATTGTGGGCCTCAGGTTCACAAGTGGTGAAGTTGCTGGCTTGGCACCCTGTTCCTCCTTTTTTGCTTGCTGTCTGAGCCATAGGGAACAACTTTCCTCCACCTCTCTTCTCCTCCAACTTTATACTATTACATTAGTGTCTCACATTGAATAGAAATGACCTGTAGAAAGAACTTTATGAACTGAAAGCAGAAATGCTGTATATACTTTTGTAACCCAAGAAAATATTTAATAAAAAGAAGTTTTTTTAAAAAAAGATTAAAGATCTTGGCCACTAAATATTGACAGGTCAAACAGGCTGCTGCTTCTTGCCCCCAACCAAAATATTCAGGCCCAGCTCACTCTCCCTTCCCCTTCTTACTGCTCAGTTGCTTTGAAGAAGAAGAAGAAGAGTTTGGATTTGATATCCCGCCTTTCACTCCCTTTAAGGAGTCTCAAAGCGGCTAACATTCTCCTTTCCCTTCCTCCCCCACAACACACACTCTGTGAGGTGAGTGGGGCAGCTGCATGTGGAGGAGCGGAGACGCGAACCCGGTTCCCCAGATTACATGACTACCGCTCTTAACCACTACACCACACTGGCTCTCTTTTCCAGGAGCAATGGGATTGGTGGCACTGGTCAAATGCCAAGGGTGGCTCTTCTCTTCCCCCCTGAAACTGGGTAAAGCTATTTGGTGAGCATCCCAGTCTGAATTCAGACTTTCAGAGCAGTCCTCTGACAGGTGTATTTTTCATCTCAAATGATGTAATCCATTTTTCTACTTCATGAAGCAGGTATCAGAACACAAATTGAAAGATCAGTTGACATCAGAAACAGAGCTGAAATAGATACAAACCTGTTTAGGAACTCACTGCTAAAATATCACAATAAAAATCTTTGGAGGTGCCCCTGGAAGAACTATACACTCCATTAAATAAAGCAATTCTGCTTGTGCAGAACTTATTTTTGCTAAATACTGACAGAAACAGTTTTAAGCTGATGGGTGGAAATTTAAATTTAAATACCTGAGTAGCTGTGACCCTGGTAGAAGGATTAAATGTAAATAAGCCTTGCAGCAGTTCTAGCAAATCATCACCAGCAGCACTGAAGATGTGATGAAGTGGCATTCCAGGGAAACTTTTAAAAGTCACATAATCTGGAAGATTGGTCATACCCTATTGAGGCGGGGGGGGGGAGGGGGAGGAGAAAGAAATATAGCACAGAGAAGTCAGCACCCACATAATGAATAGTTAAAAGTCATTAATGGTCCTCTCACCTGTAAACACACATTAAGTATAAAGCTAGTCAAACAGGCAAGGAAGTCAAAACAATCAAGTTTCCATCAATTCTCCCTGCCAGCTTTTGTTACAAGGTTGTTAACTCAAAAACTTACAGGCCACTGCTCCTCTGTTGGAGTACCCAAGGTTTCGAATATCTTTGAGAGTTGATCCAGGTCAGAGTCTCCTGGCAAAAATGGAACCTATAGAAAGATGAATACAGTGGCTTTCAAAATTGGTTTGTTCTGAGCTCCTACAAAAAAGAAATTCAGCCCTAAAATCTTTGAATTTTTCTGGTAAGCAAATGGCATTGGCTCAGTTTAAAGCAAACATGAGGGTTCCCAGAACAAAGATTGCATTTCCAGCACTCCTCCTACATGTAAAAGTGCCAGAAGATAAACCATTTGCACAAGAGTAGAATAAAATTTCATTTGACAGCTTTACTGAGAGCTTACCCTTAGAAGCAATTCAGCCAATATGCAGCCCACTGCCCACATATCCACGCCTACACCATACATTCTAGCACCAAACAGTAGCTCAGGAGCTCGATACCACCTGAAAAACAAATTAAGACATGCTGCATTTCCCTCCTCCATTTATGAGCTGTGCACAGTACCTTCAGTACAAACACTATCCTATTTTGTGCCTAAAGATTTACATCTTATCTTGTTCTTTCTGTAAGAAAATGGTGCAAATCTAATCTTTTTTTTCTCCAAAAAAGGTGACAAAGTAGCTGTTTAAGTTAGTACTGCACAATTTACTGGCATTCAAAAGTGGATGCAATAAATATTTGAAGGGGGTGTACATGGCCCTCCCCACTTTATCCTCACAACAAACCTGTGAGATAGGTTAGGTAGGATTACCTAACCTATCTTACTGGCCTAAACATGGGTAGGCAAACTAAGGCCTGGGGGCCGGATCCAGCCCAATCACATTCTAAATCTGGCCCGTGGACAGTCCAGGAATCAGCATTTTTTTTACATGAGTAGAATGTGTAGAAATGCATCTCTGGGTTATTTGTGGTGCATAGGAATTTGTTGTTTTGTTTTTTTCAAAATATAGTCTGGCTCCCCACAAGGTCCGAGAGACAGTGGACCGGCCCCCTGCTGAAAAAGTTTGCTGACCCCTGGCCTAGAATAACTGAGCTTCATGACACAGAGTGTGGTTTTTGAACCAGGGTCTTCCAGTCCTCATATGATACTCTAAACTCTGCAACACACTGGCAGTCTTATTCAAGTTCCTATCTTCATGAACACATAGTGATTGGGCAAGCAGATGAAATTGTCATATCAATAGGCCAGATGTGTTCCCTGAGGGATCTCTCTCTTACCTTGTTACTACTTGGTGTGTGTAAACTCTGTTCGGACTTCCAAAAGATTTTGCCAAACCAAAGTCAGCCAGTTTCAAAACTCCATTTTCATCTAGCAACAGGTTATTTGGTTTAAGATCCTTAAAGGAGAAACACACAAATAGGCAATCACTGAGAATACTTAAATATTTTGCTTTGTGATCAAAGGTTCACCTTAACCAGAAATATGCTTCTGAAAGCAGTGACAATATAGAACTGAGGCACTAGATAGAAACTACAATGGCTGATCAGACTATGGTAAATTAGACTGTGCCATTTATATCCATTTGTGCCTCTGATAATCAGAAGGCTTTGGAAGCTGGATTCATTTTTTAAAAAATGTTGCACGCAAATTGCCGATACCTATTAAAAGGTAAAATAGCCCAACTACTTATTCTGTCTTTTTTTATATACCAGTTTGAAACCTCAGATTTTGGGGCATTAAAAAAAAAATATCAAAAGGGACCAAGAAACATTTTGTTGTTGTTGTTAAGACTGAGATAATTTACATGGAGAATCACATTTCCATCTCAAACACCTTAATGGGAACCATTTCTCATTGTCTTAAAGGCTGTTCTTTTTGTTCCTAGAGTTCCTTACCCTATGAAGGATCCAGTGTTCATGTAAATATTCTAAACCTTGAAGTGTCATCAGCATGTACGCTTTGATGTGAGAAGGTGTCAACACAAGACTAGTATCCTTTATTATAACCTGTAAAATATATATCGCATTTTACAAATTGCAGAAGCTTAATGCTTTAAAAAAAACACCAGAAAAATTAGAGAGAAAGATCTGTTGAGGTACACAATGTCCCCAATAACAAAACATCAACTAGCAAGCCTTAGATAAATCGCTCTCTCTGACCCAGAAATGCTATAGAATTGATTATCATAATGTGATTGGTAATGCCCTCTTTCAGTATTTTCACTATCTACATTGTTAGACCTATATAAATAAAGTATTGATTATAGCAACTTCCTGTTCTGAACTCTGACCAAATTGTCCAAATTCTCTGTGAACTTTGTATCTAATATTCTTATGTTTTCTCACTAGTAATGAGAATTCCTTTAAGTGGGCGGCATCCTAAGCAATTACAATTATTTCCCTTCAAATGAAGTCTGTATTACTCTTTAGCTGCTGAAAATGTGTGTATGCCTGCTTTCTCTAGCAGATACACAAAACCTACCATATGAGTTATTTATGCATAAAACCTGTTATTCTGCTTATGTTAAAAAGTATTGATACAGCGCCACCTATCTGCACAACTCTTTGGAAAGTATGAGAGATGATCCCAACCCCAAGGGGTTTACAGTCTAAAAATAGATGCAAAGAAGAGGCATACTGTTCTGCCTTCTCTGTTGTTCTCTTCTACCACCCCCTTCCTCCATGTCCCTTCTCCAACTCTTACAACCCCAGGACTTTTGGTTTCAATATATAAACAAAGCAAAAGCTTAATCATCGGCCACAAAATTAAGTCAGTAGCCAGTTAATGGCAATCTTACCTCTAGATCAGTTTCCATAAAATCAAATACTAGACTAATGTTAGATTTGTGTCCAAATGCATCAAGAAGCTGGAAGAGAAATACACTCAAATTATTGGTGTGATAGTATGTCCTTAATCCAATGTGTGTGTGAACACTGGTCAAGGTATCCTCTCTAATGTGCCCTGGCAGGCTTACAGCACTCCAGGCAATGCAGAGTGACTGAGTCTCACCACCCTTTTAATTTCCTTAACTAGGTCTGCAAGGCTGTTTTGGGGCAAACCACACCCATCTTTCCCAGGCCTGAAGTCCTATGATACCATGCTCAGAAAAGTTCAAGCCATGTCTTGAAACTTCAACCCAATCCTGAAAAGGAAGAAAAATCAGAAGTGTACTCCTGATTCTTCCCTTGCAGCCAGTTTTCAGTACTTCTTGAATCTGGCACATTTTTGTGTTGCTTTTCATAGCAACAGAAACTCCTAATGCCTGGGAAAAGGATAGTTTATGAGTCTTCACATTTAGGCATGGCCAATCAGAGGGAAGTTCGAAGGGCAAGGGGAATTTGACCTGGGTCTCAGGTATAAAGAGGGCCTCAAATTTAAACACTTATTTTCCAAGGCCCTTTAAACTCTCATCTATCCATCTATCTATCTATCTATCTATCTATCTATCTATCTATCTAATCTGGGTGTTGCTGAGAGTTTGTTATACTGATTTTATTCTCTGCTTCACTTTTATTAGTTATTGTTTTGTTTCTTTCTTATTATAAACCAACCAGAGGACTTTGTTATTGGATAGTATTTAAATATTGTTAATACAGAAATATTCCCTTCAAACAGCACTTTGTACTTACCCCTATAATATTTGGATGGCTAAGCTCCTGCAGTAGCTTTATTTCTCTAAGGGCTGTTCTGTTTATACCTGAATTGAAATAAGAATCATGACAATAACAATAGAACTGTACCCTCAATAGTGTATGAATTTGGTGGTACTAGTGGCTCAAAGTAATCCTGGGTGATAGGGAGCAGCGATTGGTACTTTTGCCACAATTATTTATGCGACATACCTGCTAGTTTTATGCCTATGAGGTTAGAGATTCAAATCCTGAAGTCACCTAGCTCAGGTGAGCGGGTCTCTGTACCTTGGGAATAATGTTCATGAAGACTAAGCATAACATTTTGTGGACAAGAGGCTGCTACTATTTTATTTCAAATTGGTGAATATTTCTGGTAAGATTCAAGCTCCAGAACACAGCTTCAAATATTCTAGGCAATGAATGTATTTCGGAACAATGTAATTCCTATTCCCTCACATCCTGAATGAAGAAGATGCTCAGTTTGTTGTAGTTAAAACAAAATTTAGGTGCTTTTTCAGATGTCATAAAACTTTCCCTCAAATGTCAGTGTTTCTATACTAGGGAGGAAGCAATGGCATGGGCAAAAGGAGAGGCTAATTCACATCTTTCTTGCTTCAACAATAGATAAGCAAGAACTTACATTGGATCAGGTCCAAGGTATTTTAGTCACTGTTCTTCACTATGTCGCCCAGCATCACCCAAACGACTTAGTATGCTCTAACAGTTTAGTATGTCTAAACAGATTGTTTTCCAACATGTGGGTTGGGGTATGCCTTGGTCCCTTGATTTCCGTGGATATGCAGGTGGTAGGAATGAAGAGGACTGCCTTGCTAGAAGCAGTTGATTTGCCAGATGCAACTCTTCCTGAAAAGATGGAACTAAGCTTCTGTTATCAATGCCCTACTTACTACTAGGCAGGACTACTTCAATGTTCTCTACATGGGGCTGCCTTTAAACAATGTCTAGACACTTGGACTAGTGTAGAATGCTGCTGCTAGACTACTGTCTGCCATTTGAAGATTGTAGTCATGTTCCAATCTTATTTCATTTCAACATTTACTTACAGGCTCAATTTAAAGTGCTGGTAGTCACCATTGAAGTTCTAAACAGCTTGGTACCAGGTTATTTTAGGACCCACCTGCTCACATGTGAAACTGTCCAGCCTCTGAGATAACTCCTGGAAGCCACACTTTCTGCTCCATCCATACATGAAATCAGGTGGATGTGAATAAGAGAAAGGGGCTTTTCAGCAGTAGTGCTGTGACTGTGGAACTATCTCTTGGCATTGCCATTCTCTTCTTGTTTATCAAATGACTGTAAGCACTTAAAAAATAGGCTAGCTTTTAAACAGTAACATACTTCCAAGATGCCCTACATGAAATCTTAGCACTGGTATCTAAAAGTTTTTACAAATGATATTTTATATTGAGGTTGCTTTGTTCTTGTAATGATGTACTATTTTACTATACTGGGCTCTCTTGGGAGGAAGGATAAACTATAAATTAAACAAATAACTAAATATTTTAATTGTAAAATACTTTAGTTGTTGTTTTAATAAAAGGACAGAATATAATTAATAAATTAAACTGAATATAAGCTTGCTTAACTGATGGAATGCACAATTCACATAAAGCAGTACATTCTACTTGAAATTAGTGATACAGAACAGGAAAATTTCTAGGGCTTTAATTTTACGTTGAAAAAGTTCCACTTCATAAGTTCATTAGAAACAATGAACAGATGCCAATTACAAATGTAGTATTAGGCAAGCTTGGCAGTTTTTCCTTTTCCCCCCTTTAGATCTGTTGACTAACTACAGGTAAAATAAGCATGTTAAATTGGATCACTCACTAGGATATCAGAAGAAGAAGAAGAAGAGTTTGGATTTGATATCCCGCCTTTCACTCCCCTTCAGGAGTCTCAAAGCGGCTAACATTCTCCTTTCCCTTCCTCCCCCACAACAAACACTCTGTGAGGTGAGTGGGGCTGAGAGACTTCACAGAAGTGTGACTGGCCCAAGGTCACCCAGCAGCTGCATGTGGAGGAGCGGAGACACGAACCCGGTTTCCCAGATTATGTGACTACCGCTCTTAACCACTACACCACACTGGCTCTCCATTTTTTTTTTATCAGAATTTTTTTCAATTCAAAATTTTCTAGAAAAATCATGTCCCTGCTTAAAATTATGTCCACGGATAAAAATAAAACAAGAACACTAAAGGGGAAAATTGTGAATGTTTTCTATCTAAATCACCAAAGGACCAGTGGAGTATGGATATTATGCCACTGGTCTACTTCAAAACAAAGAATTACATGGATCTCATTTGTTATCTCTTCCACTCAAAATTGAAAAGAACAGCAAGTCATTTACCAGCATGGTAGCAAAAGTCTAGCATATGCAAAATAGTTCATTTATATATGTGTATTTCAAAAAAACTTACCATCTTTAGCTTCTGATCTATGCCCAAGTTTGATCTAAAATAAGAAAATGGTTTAATTAAGACAATATTTCTCATTACCAAAGGCACGTCAAAGGCTACGGTCTGTTGTTCTATAAGTATCTAAACTGACTGACAGCTCAGTCTATGTATTTTTACTTGGAAGTAATTTCTGAGAGATTTATTTAAGTGTGCTTAGACTGCAGCTTTTACTTGCTCTAGGTTACTAAAGCTCTGCACAATTACATAAAACATGGTCAGACAAAATGCATGGTCAGAACCCAGAAGCTAAAGCTGTTTCTCTTTACTTCTCCAGTGGCAGTAGGCAGGCTGCCCACCACCACCTGGAGTGGTGAAGAGAAGCGGTGGCAACAAAAGCTCACAATAATTTTGTGAGATTTCACTGGAAGCTCCTGCTGCACCTTCTTGTTTCTCCAGTAGCAGCAGGGGTAAGCGAAGCACCTGCAGGGACATTACTGCTTAGGATTCCACTGCCTGCGTTGACTGCCTCAGTCAGCCTCATGGGCAGACCAGCCCTGGTTAATGCAATTGAATATATCAATGCACAATTTATGAGTTGCTTAATAAATAAATAAAAATATCGTCAATGTGGCTAGGATTCCAAGCTATGGTCAGCACAAATCATGGTTTGGGTATGCTGTCAGGTTAATAAAGCTAACTCACCTTTTTAATAGCAACAATTTGATTTGTATTCTTGTCTCTTGCTTTATAAACTGTAGCAAACTAAAGAGAAAAAGAGAACATCTTAAAAATCAGTTTTCTAATTATATAGCGGCAGCCTTGCTTTTTGTTTAGAAAGTGTTTTGTCTTCTTTTCTATAAAGTATCTTGAGGCATGCTATAATAAATACAAATGATCACAATAAAAACAGTAAAAATGTTGAACAATGTTGAACACCTTTAACTCATTAAATGCTATGCATTCCTTTTAATGTCACTCTCAGCTGGTCAGTACTAGCAACTAAGGGAAAGAGATACAGCATAATTACAGAATCCTAGAATTCTAGAATTGGAAGGACCACTAGGGTCATCTGGTCCAACCCCCAGCAAAGCTGTTTCAAACATCAGTACAAACCTCAAAGTACATAAATGTGAGAATGCCGCATGTAAGAATGTCACATATGACAATCTACCCACATAATGAACATTATCCTATACAGGAAGGCTTTCTACGAAGCAGGAAAGTATTACATTGTTATATCCCTATTAAGAAGGAAGTTCAGTGGCTGCACTACAGGGTTTGATTTCCCAATTTCATTTCAAATATAATTTTGTATATAGAGGAGCAGGCAGGACCTAGACAGCCAGCTCCAGCAGCCGGTAACATCAGCACCCAAAAAAAATCAGACACTACTTTTGAGTCTCTCTCCCCATCATTATCTTCTCGCTCCAGCTAGTTGCAAAATGCAGACCTCCTACTTCCTTGTTGGTTACTTTGCAACTGTCCACTGTTTCTCTAGTCACCAACCTTCAAACTCCATTTTGGAAAAGTTTACTAACCAGATGGTCAAGCAACAGCTTTAAACAGAGATATCAGTGATGCTATTTTCTGGCTAAAGTATGAAAAGGTACAAACCTTGCCCCTCAAAAAATTATTCTCCATTGTAAGTCAGGTTTGACCATTGGGTAACAACTGGGTGGCTAGGAAAACACTTTTCTCTGTCCAAAGCTGGATGAGAAAAAGGTCTGGCTGTAAGTAGATTTGATCAGAGCAACAAACTGCTTACACAAGCATATCTAACAGGTTCTTTTTAACAGATCATTTTGCTGCTGCCCTAAGCCTTCATGACATCAAAGGACAGATCAAAGTCAATTTTGGGAGCAGCCTGTCAACTACCCATTCCTTTATCTTTTGTGAACAGCCAATATTTCTAGGTGCTAAGCCATTGACTCCACATTGAAAATGCTTTGACAGAGGCTTCTCATGGAACAGATATTTTTCTTTCGAAAGTGCCATCTTCAGTCAAGCAGGTGCTTTAGGTTTCTGAAATACAAACCTGGGAAACTGGAATGAGCAAACAGCCTTCAAGTCTCTGGGGGAAAAAATGCCTATTGCCCAGCTCCAGATGCTTTCCACAACCTATAATACAAATACACCTATGGCACTACCCCAGCCATGTATACTCAGAAGTAACCTCTCTTAAATTAAATGGGGCTTATTCCCAGGTAAGTGGAGTTAGACTTGCAACTTTATATATTAGGAGGGAGAGGGGGCGGCTTTTCATAGTTTCTCTGCTCTCAAGGTTTTTTGGAGAGGGGATTCTCCGTGACTGCCCCCAAACTGTGGAATCTCCTTCCCTCTGCAGAGGTGCTTAATGCAGCTTTCATTTTATGCTAAAACTGCACCTTTTAACCTGGCCTTTGATAGGCGAGACCTTTATTTTCCTATTTAAACTGTATTCTGGGCGCTGCGTTAGACATCGGTTTCACTTTATTTTTAACTGCATCACTGTCCTCTGGGGCCTTTATGGCGAAGGGCAAGTGGGGTTTGGGGTGGAAATACTGTTTTATTATTATCAAAGAGCGAAAGTTTGCGTGTCGTCGATCTCAAAAAAGGTGAACTCTGCGCAGGCGACGGCTTAAGTAGGTGGCATTGAAGGCGACGCCGTTATTCGGAGGGAGCAACGAGGGGCGTCCGCAGCTCCCGCCCCGGCTAACCCTGAAAACTACCTCAGGCGGTGCCTCTCCTTCGCCTCCTCCGGAGCCCTACGGAAGCTGCTGCTGCCGGCCGTTACCCCTCCCCTCAGCCGAGTCCGGCTTACCTGCCCTTCGCCCAGGAAGGCCAACTTCTCGTAGCGCTTCGCACGCGCGCGGGCGTCCATCCCGACCAAGCGCGATTTAAAAACCGTCAAGTTTACGACGCCTCCAGGAAACCAGCGCGACTCCGGCTCCTCCCCCTCTCCCGTACACCACCGGCCTTCCCACCGCGTCCTACGCATGCGCCACGCACGCGGGCAAACGACGCTTCCCCCCACCTCCGAGGTTTCCGCCGGTCGTGACAGCAGCCTCTCAACACAGAGATAGGAAAGGATAGACGAGCAAGCAAAGTCCCTCATAGAGCTGTTACGAGGATAGAAAAATCCGTGGTTTTCTTCTCGGGTCGCAACTTCTCCGCCCACCCAGGAGTGCTAGTGAGGGCTGTCCATTAAAAAAACAGAGGGGAGAAATTCTGGGTTTCGACATAACTGATTATTGGGAAGCTGCAAGTTTGTTCGTGCCTCGCCCGCCTAATGAAAGGTAGCGGCAGAGAAACCCTCTGCCTTGATTTTTAGTCTGTTTTGTACACGTTTAAAAGCACCTTGCCAGTGAACTCCAGTATCCCCATATTGTAAGTGTGCCCCTGGGGTGGGGAGGGGCACTGGGGAATACCAGCTGGTGACAGACCAGAACTGTATTCCATTGTTAATATTGCTGGGAGGTGGGGGGTTTGCTAGTCAAAAGCACCCTTCAGATTGCAGCAGGGCCAGTGCTACCATTGGGCAGAGAAGCAGTTGCATCAGCAGTCAGACCTTATCAGTTGGATGTACAACTGTGCATATCATATTATCAGCCCTTTGACTTGGTGAGCTGGCCTGATGCCCTCAGAAGTGGTAGGGTGTGTGCTGTTTTATCGTAACAAGTAATGTGAAAAGTTTTTTGGGGGGGAACCCTGTTAACTCATCTCATTGCTTCTGTGAGAGCCCTCTGCTGCCCTTACACATCATGCTAAAGTCTAAATTCCTGTTTCCCAGCTGTCACTGCCACCCCAAAAGAGAGGGGTAGGGAAGCTTGTTGTTAAGCAGTGTTAGTCTTGCAACAAAAACAAGTGTTGTGGCACTTTAAACAGAGGTGGAGAACCTGTGGCCCACAAGGTATTGTTACTCCCATTGGCCATGCTGACCAAGGCTGGTGGGAGCTGAAGTCGAACTCAACACCTGGAGAGGCACAGGTTCTCATGCCTGCTTGAAAAATGAGTATTTAACATGGTATCAGCTTTCATGGACCACAATCCACTGCACTGGATCATATATAAATTGCAATCACAAGTTGGCAAGTGTATGCACATAGTTTAGTGAAAACTATAGGGGAGTGAGCAAACTCCAGTGAACCTCAACCACTTTGCTCAAGCAGCTCCCTCTTTTCAAGTTCCCAAGTGCCAAGGCAGCCACTACACCTGACTAGAGCAGTAAAGGTAACATAATAAATGCATGTTTGTTTGCACACAAATGAATCAGAGAAAATATAAATGCAGCACAATGTGATACAAGTTTATTTACTCAGAAGCAAATTCCAAAAAAAAGTAGGCATGCACATCCTGATTGTTTTGTTGTTGTTGTTGTTTGGACTTTCCAAACAAAAGATGCATTTATTACTCTATTTATTTTCAGGATTTATACCCTGTGGCTTTTGATTTAAGGCCACTTTGTAGATAAACTAAAGAGCAAAATAAGCACTTCAAAATTAACAGTTGCAGCTTTATTTGTAATCAACCCATCACATTTAGAAGATTCCACAATTTGATGTAGGTTGGAGCAGAACCCATTTTGTTCAAACGGAAATGTCATTTCATGATGACTAGGGAATCAAAAGGGAAGCAGATATCCTGCTACAATGTGGATGCGACCAGCATTTTATTTGCAAGGCGTGTTTATTGCCTTCCTTGGCAGATTTCATTCATGCATTTATTTTTAAGAAGTGCTATAGTTCAGTGGTAGCACATATGCTTTGCATTTTAAAAAAGTTCCAGATTCAGTGTCTGGAAGCTGTATGCAATAGATGGGAAACCTCTTTACAATGAAATTTATACATAAATGGATCTCCCTATACTTCCAACACTTTCCACTTATAGAATTCTCACTTAAGAACACAGCTTTATCAATCCCTGCCCCTCTCCCCGCCCCCACTCAGAAACCATTTCCAGTGATCCTTGCAAACTTGGAAAAAAAGTTCCAGGCCTCAACTCTAACTGATGTTAGTAGCTTGAACTTATATTTCTAAAGCACAAAGATGAGCAGGAGCAAGGTCAGGACGACATGGGTGCAGCAGGAGTGTCAGATTGATTGTAATGCTCCCAGCCATATAACTGGGTAGGCCTGACGTTACTATAGATAAGCAACAGTGACACTGGTGTTGGGAGGGTATCTCTGGCTACTACTATGTGTACTGATAGATGCCTCATTTCATTAAAATAAATGGGCACCTGAGCCTTCAGAAGATCCTCATTTCACATCACAACTGATGAGGAGCACAGGAACCAAGTCCATTTTGAGACCAGAGGATCGTATCAATACTAAACTTGATTGATGAGTAGATGGTGCAAACATTTTAATTTCTTATTCTTTTGAGATTTCAAAAGAAAAACCTCTAGTCGTTAGTATAACTTAGAGATACATTTTAAAACGAGTTCCTGCATATTTGGACTACATTTCATTTGACAAGCAGGCTGAGTGAGAGTAGTACCTACAAGTGGAATTGTCAAGAATGGAGGCCTGTATTTCCTTCCAAAAGAGAAGGCAGATAAGTTTGCAATAATATGTAACTGATGTTTAATAAATACAATTCATCCACTAACACCTGCAAGTTCTGTCTTGATACTGTCTCTTACATCCCCCACCCTTTAAAAAAACTCTCCCAAAGGACATGATTGATGCTGTTGGAGAGAAGAAACAAATATTGCTTTCCTTCATGCCAGACAGGCATTACATGAACAGTGAAAACACCACGAGATTTTGCTGTTCTTCCTTAGTGTATCAACAACAGCTACAAAGGAGATAACAAAACCATTATTGCTAAGTAGAACAAATAAAATAAAATTTTAATTGTAGAGTTGTATAAAGTGGAGTCGCAATTACTCAAAACAGAATGGTCTTCTGTTCTAGGACACCGCCACTTTCTGAAGAAGCATTTACCTTCTCATCCCTCATGAAATACCTTTAACAAAGCTATTTGCTTTTAGACTTTTATAACATTCAGAGAGTGAGGAAGGCCTTTGTTGTGAATATAAGAGTTTGTTGTACACCAGTAGCTAACCGGAGTCTTGTGCGTTATTCTGGACCTCCACGCTGTAAGAAAAAATATTGGTTATTTATCTTTCAACAGAAAGAAAAATCAATTCTTGCACTGATATCATTTGCATTTGGATAAAGTGACTGATGTCTAACTTTATAGGGATATACAGAATAACAGCAAGCCACGCATATTTTTTCTGTTGCCATTTGGACTTTTCTGTAGTGTGCTATATCCCACTTCCTATTTACGGGTCCAGTAAATTAACTGCCTGCCTGTATTTCTGTATTTCTCAAAGCAATATCAATTTGAGTCCCTTGGGCCCAACCCACAGTTGTGCACTAAGTGTCCTCCCCCAAACACTGCAATCTTGAACATGAAACTATTTCATGTAATCCTGGAGTGTCATGTGGGATTTGGAGTAAAGTGTCATCAAAATGTGGATGACACCCATTGCTATTTCTCCTTTTTGTCCAAGCAAAGCAGCGAATGTTCCGAACAGCCATTTTAAGATAGGTGGTGGGAACACTTGGCTTTCCAGACATTGCTAAATTACAACTTCATCGTTCTGGGTGATGTGCTGGGATTCATGAGAGTTGTAGTTCAGCGACACCTGGAAGGATAAAGGTTCTCCACACCTGCACAGGTAGCGAACCCAGGTTGAAACCAATGGAGGAAGTAAGGAGCCAAGTTATGGATTGGTTACAGTACCATCAATTATATGATTTGTTTAAAACAGATTAAAAATGGATTTTGGACCAAAGCTCACAGTTTGAAAGAGTGTTGCTATGGAATTAGGATAAATTATTGTCTAAAATGTATAACATTGCTAGAATAGAAAACAAACAATGAGCTAGTTAAAGTTTCTATGGCACACTGGGCAATGGATATAGGGCATAACAGATTTAAACCTCTGGGAGAAACTCTGGAAGAATGATTTCCAATTCTCTGCATATTATACATTGAAAGAGAATTATATGAAAATGATTCATAGATGGTATTTAACTCTGAGTAGGTTGGCTAATATGTATAAAGCAAAATCAGATATGTGCTGGAAATGTAAATAAATTGAAGGAACCTTTTTTCATATGTAATGGATGTGTAACAAGGTTAAGGAATAGTGGGAAATGATTTTCAATGAGTTGAAAAGAATGTTTAAAACAACTTTCCCAAAAAGACCTGAAGCATTTTTGTTAGGAATAGTTTGGACTGACGTTCCCAGATATCAGAGAAATCTATTAATGTATGCAACAACGGGGGCTTGAGTTTTGTTATTTCAAAGATGGAAAGTGAGGCAGGTCCCTAATAAGGAAGATTGGCAACTTAAGATGATAGAATTTTCAGGTTTAACTTATAGATTACAAGAGCAAGAAGAATTTTTATTTAGAGAGGAGTGGAATTTTTTTTGCTGATTCTTTAGAAAATAACTGTGTACAACTGAAAATGGTGGCAGCATTAAGATAAACTCAACAGTGTGATTAATAATTGAATGATGTAAATTGGAGAATTGACTAAAATGGTTATAGTAAAATACGCAGAAATGAGAGATAAGTAAAATGAACCATGGAAGGAGAAGATGGTATGTCAACTGATATATGGTATTGTATTAAATGTTTATTTTGAAATGTACAATTTGGAAATTTAATAAAAATTATAAATAATAATAAAAAGGTTTCCACACCTGCAGTAATGTGATGGGTGGGCACTAATAAACTGGAGCTGAATAAAGATAAGATACCTAGTAGTATCTTATCTGACGTTGAATATGCTATCTTGTACTGTATGGGGTTGCACTCCTACAGGGATATTAGATGTAGAAGCTAGGGATACTGCATACTGAGATTGTTTTCATAGCGCTAAGTACCTTTATGCCAGCTACTCACTCTCCTACACAAGTTGCCCATGCTTTAGTAACACAAAGGGCTGATTACTATAACACATTATATATGGAGCTGCCTCTGAAAATTTAAACTGGTTCAGACTACTGCAGCAGCTAGGTTGCAGATCATGGCTTGTTATGCAAGCATACACCTGCTCTAAAGATCAACAATGGCTTTCAGGTTGTTCCTGGGAACAATGCAAACTGCTGTTTTTAATATTTAAAGCCAGGCTGTCTAAGAGCAGGCTTCCACAATGTTTCACCCACTTCCCTATCAACTGGCCTGGAAACTGATCATCATAGTCACAACACAGAAAACATTAAAACATGTTTTTTGTGTGTTGGAAGCTGCCCAGAGTGGCTGGGGCAACCCAGTCAGATGGGCAGGGTACAAATAATAGATAATGATTATGATAATTGTGATATACAGTATCTACAGGAACAGAAACACCAGGCCTCTGAATACCAGTTGCTGAAAAACAATAATGAAAAAGAGCTATTGGCAACAGGTCCTTCTTGTGGACTATCCATAGGTCTCTAGTCTGATCCAGCAGTTTTTGTGTTTTTATCATCAGAAACTTTCTCTAGGTGCCCCAATTGGTGAAGTTTAGAAAAGGTTAGGAGAGAGGGGTCCCTTTCTGCAGTTGCACCCCATCTGTGGAACTTCATCCCAAGAAAGATACACCTGGCGACCTAATTTTTTCTAGGCACTAGGCTGTCTTATTATCCAGGTTTTGACAGTTTGGTTTTTCACCTAATGCTTATTTTATTGTTTGGCTATGAGGCTGTTGGAACCATTTCAATGCTGTTTATTGTTTTATCAACACAGCACTAGATTGCAGACATTCCCATTGACTGCCCTGGGCTTTTATTTTGGAACTGTTTAAACTATTTCATTTAAAGGCCACCTTGTGTCCAATTTATAAAAGAAAGGCAACATAATAGATATTTCAGTAAAACAAATGCAAAGAATAAATTATGTAGGCAACCTCTGGGACCTTACTTGGATATACTCCATCTCTTCCACCGACATGGGTTTCCTTCTATATTTTTGAGGTAACGTTTTTACTAATTCTGAAGTGTCAGGTGTGCCTTGAATTCTACTGGAGAATGAAATATTTGTAGATGATGATGGCCCACCTCCTGCAGAGAGTTGTGAGGCTGAACCATGAGGCAGAGGCACTCTTGACTGTAGAGGCTCCTGTACTGAAGGAACAAGAGACAAGTTCTAAACCATTTACTTTAGCAAAAATATTCAGGAAACCCTAGATCATAAAGCATTCAGAGTAATAGCCATGTTATTCTGCTGCAGAAAAAACAACAAAAATAACATTTTTAAGTGAAAAGGGGAATTTTGGAATGGTATGTTCAAAGATACAGCAAATGTCAGTTAACACCAATTTCCAGTCTAAGCAAAAGAAATATGATGACTAAGGCTGCAATCCTATGCACTCTTACATGGAAGTAGGTCACATGGAATCCAATAAAGCATACTTATAAATACACAAGCCTGGGATTAAACTCTTTCTAAACATTACTAGATAAAATTAACATACATTTACAAAAAGTGATACTTACTTATAGGTTTGGGAGTACTTCTTCTGTCTGGAAACTTAATTAAGGGTGTATGTGGCTTCACTACCTAGAGTAAAACAGGTAAATGGAAGGCAATGTAAGATAACTAGGACAGCAATTCAATATACATATTCACATTTTCTTGCAAAGAAAAGGTGTAATCCACCAAGCACTGTTGCTAAATGGCATGTTAGTGGGGAGCCCAACCCAACTCCTTTTGGAACAGAACATTGGCAACAGCAATGGCTTCTGAGTAGAATGGGATACAATGCAAACTGGCTTGCTTGGGAGCAAAATACAAAGACATTTGAAGAGTTCA
Source organism: Podarcis liolepis (assembly GCF_965112155.1). NCBI lineage: Eukaryota > Metazoa > Chordata > Lepidosauria > Squamata > Lacertidae > Podarcis > Podarcis liolepis. Next base: position 38,301,833 of record NC_139565.1, read on the forward strand.
ACTTCTATATTTGAAATGTTGGAGCAGTTGAAGAACAAAACCTATCATGTAAACTCTAGAAACACTACTCACTTATTCATTCACAATCTAATGCTATCCAAAGACAAATGAAACATAGCTGGTGGACTATTGTACTACACGAGGCAGCAGGTTTATCTGCATGGATAGTTAACAAGCACTAAGTACAAGGTTCAGTAGTCATACTTGAATTAATTGCACAGATTTCTCCAGAAGAGTTTCTTTATCCATTATTATTTCTATTGCAGAGAAGAAAGGGTTTTTTGTTCTGTTTAGTGTTTACCTAAGGGGTGGTCAGGAAGTATATCACTTGCTATCCTCATAGAATGTTGCTCACAAGTGGCAATCTATAGCTGCTGTGATGTCTGAAATGTAAATCATTGTGGCTAATGACAACACATTTTGCATCAAGTCTAGTTTGGCACAACTTGTGGCAGCGAATTCACTAAGTTAATGAATGCTTTGTGCACAGTGTGTGTGTGTGTGTGTGTGTGTGTATGGCTATTCCAGTTTTACTGCCAAAGATCAATTCCATGGGAAGACCCGAGTTCCAATATTATGAAAGAGGAAGAAAAAGTTATTCCGCACTCCAAACAATGCCTTTCCCTATACACCTTTTGCTTTTCCACCCTAAACGTAGGATGTACGTTTAAGTAAGGTGCTCTAGCCACCTTACTGCTAAAGGTCAGGAAACTGCCAGTTATTTTGGTTATTATCACCATCCCACTCGCTGTGCCAAGCACTAAAAACGGACTGAGCCACTTCTCTCCAAGTCACCAAACCAGCCAGAAATCTTTTAAGGCATTGCCTGTGAGCAAAAACGGGGTCAAACTGCTCGTCAACATGTCCAGTCCAACAGTTTATTTTCATTTGTGGTGTTTTTTTCAAGTGCCTCTCCCTCTTTTGCCAGGGGAACTGCAAACGCTGATATTTCACTCAACTCTTATTTATAGTTGAAAGGCTTGTCATTGACACGAGGGCTGAGACTTCCTAGAGAGACTTAATCCGGAGTCAGCTTTGCAGGGCACAGAAGGATCTAATCCCGAGGCGATGAGGAAGATGATGGTGCATCGTAGGACAGCATTGCGACCCTGTTGCTTTGAGTTGGGACCCTCGGGGGCAAAGGCGGAGGACAGGCGAAGCGACCGGGAAAGGCTGCCCAACAAACCTCTGCCTCTTCCTTCCGAAGCCGACAAGGTGGCGAGGCCCCAGCTTTCTCGACTTCCTCTCCCGGTCGGCAGGCAGCGCATCCCCCCTCGACCGCCTTCCCTCCTGCGCTTTCTCCCCCTGCCCGCCCAAGGGCACCGGCCTCCGCTAGTCCCACGGGGCGAGGGACCCGCTTCCCCGCCGCCGGCCGCCGAAGCCTGGCCCAGAGGTGCGAGGCCCGGCCGTGCGCCAAGCCGGAGCGGGGTCTCCTGCGGCAGAAACGCCTTAAAGGACTTACCTGAACGACCCTACTGGCGGCCGCCATCTTGCTGCCCATGGTGACCGCCCGCCCGGCCGGCCTAGGCAGGGGAAAGTGCGCGCCGACGGGGGCCGGGGCTTCGAGGAGGAGCGGGCGGCGGCCTAGCGAAGCGCCGCCCACGGGAGGGGCCTTGGCCGCGACGCTCAGCGCACGCAGCGGATCCGGAGAAAGAAAAGAGGCCGGGCGTCACAAGCCGCGTTACTGAACTGCTCAGAGTTCAAGCGGACAAGCATGGGCAGGCCCCTGACACTCGCTTTGTCTCATTTTGTCCTTAATAGTCGAGGAAAAAAATAAGCATAAAGTCCCAACTGGGACAGGGAGAGTGTGTTTTGTTCTGCATTTCCATTGATTTCATTAGTGCAAGGCAAGCTATTCTCTAGAAAGGATGGTCTTCTGCAGGCTTCCTCAAACTCGGCCCTTCAGCTGTTTTGAAACTACAATTCCCACTGTAGCCTTATGAGGCTTTGCCCTGGGGGGGGGGGGGGATATTGCGCCTTGGAAAGGGAAGTGGGAGTCAACAGACACTCAAGGAATAGTTTCGGAGAAAAGGCTTTTATTTCTACCATCCATGAACTGGTAGAAGGAGCAAGTGTGATAAGTCACAAAAAGCATGCAGGAAGTTCACAGCCATGTGCACAAGCATATATACCCCTTTCCAATTCCCTCCTCCTTTCTCCTCCCTCAGGAGTCCTGCCCCATGTTGAGGTTCCTCTGAGCATGAACAGAAAGCTGTCTTGGAACTATTGTGGACTCTTGGCAGGAAAGGGGGTGAGGGGTTTTTCAGAGTGTTCCCGTTGTTTCATTCTTGTGCTTTGGCATGGTTCCCGGAGAGAAAGCAAGTTGCAATGTGGTTCTGAGAAAGGCCTGAGAAGACAATGGGCTCTGTTCTCTACCTTGTTACAATCTTTTAGTTACAGCAAGCGGAATGTTTCTGATGCTTAGCTGCTGAGAAAATGATTTTGAAAAGCTTTGAGAAGCTTTGAGCCTGCTTGGGGGGGGGGGGGTTGACTTCGGGCCTAGGTGAGGTCACCTGTCCTCACCTTCCTTCACCACCATCCCTGACCACTGGTCCTGCTAGCTAGGGATCATGGGAGTTGTAGGCCAAAAACATCTGGAGGGCCAAGGTTGAGGAAGCCTGGTCTTATGGATGCCTGGGGTGTCCTAAAGCTATCAAGAAACCAATAGCAATGGCCTGCTGGATTTATTTCCCTTGGGAACTTCTTCATATCAGCCCTGCTGGATCAGGCCCTTGGCCCAACTCGAGAAGCATCCTGGTCCCACAGTGGTCAACTAGGTACTGTTATGAGGAAAAAAACTGCTCCTTTTCCCTTATGGGGTCCCCAAGAGCCCATACAGAGTCCTTTTGTAGGTCCTCTATCGGTAGGAGAAAATAACAAGAGCAACCAGAGAATATTGAGAAGCAAAGCAGCTAGTAAGCCTCATCTTTATTAAACTGTTGCAACAGGGTCCTCACTCACCAGATGCCGGAGGGAGGAGGAACCCAGAACAAAGGCCCTTATATAGACCTTTTAAATTGCCCACCCTCAAACTCCAGACCACCCCCCAGAAACATCATACATACATCACAGGGGGCGGTCTAAAACAGAATCCTGAGTGTGTTGTTTATCTCCTGTCTGGCAGGTTACCTGATTGCATTATCTGGGTTTTGGCCACTCTTTTATTATAACTACTTAATTCCTGAATCCAGGTCACATGCTCACCCTATCCACACCTTAAATGTGCCCTTAAGGCAGGATTGATGGGCACAGAGACATTTCCTCCCTCCTTGCAGAGAAACATCTGGTCAATTTGGGAGAGTCAAAATGGTTTCAGGACTGCCTTCCTGTACTGTTTCAGACATGTGGTTTATGTATTTGTGTATGTGTTTGTCTTGTACATTTAATTTACATATTTGAGACCTTAAATTCTTATAACATTACCTATGGCAAGTCCGCAAGCAGAACTGCTCTCTCCCATTCTGTACTATAGCTTCCACAGTGAAGGGGGGGTAGAGAAAGAGAGAGAGAGAGAGAGAGAGAGAGAGAGAGAGAGAGAGAGAGAGCAATAGCCATTATGGTTGGCAGCCTTCAGCAGGCTTTATCCTCCAAGGTTTGCCTAAAACAGGGGTAGGCAGCCTAAGGCCCATAGGCCGGATGTGGCCCAATTGCCTTCTCAATCCGGCCCGCGGACGGTTCGGGAATCAAGTGTTTTTACATGAGTAGAATGTATGCTTTTATTTAAAATGCATCTCTGGGTTATTTGTGGGGCATAGGAATTTGTTCATCCCTCCACCCCCCCCCAAAATACCATATTTTTCGCCCTATAGGACGCACCGTCCCACAAGGTGCACCTAGTTTTTTGGGGGGGAAACAAAGGGGGGGGAATTATTTTTTTCCCCAGGTGCGGGGCTGGGGTGGGGGAAGCCCGAGCTTCCCCCGACCCCAGCCCCCAAACAGGCAGCTCTCTGCAAGCCGTGGGAGCCCAGCGCCGGGCTCCCGCTGCTTGCGGAGAGGTGCGCGAAGGCTGGACGCGCTGAGCTCAGCGTGTGCAGGCTTCAGTATGCAGGCAACTCTCCGCAAGCAGCGGGAGCCCAGCGCTGGGCACCCGCTGCTTGCGGAGAGGTGCGCGAAGCCTGGAGAGCGAGAGGGGTCAGTGCGCACCGACCCCTCGCACTCCCCAGGCTTCAGCGAAAGCCTGCATTCGTCCCATAGGACGCACACACATTTCTCCTTCATTTTTGGAGGGGAAAAAGTGCGTCCTATAGGGCGAAAAATACGGTAGTCTGGCCCACCACATGGTCTGAGGGACAGTGGACCAGCCCACGGCTGAAAAAGGTTGCTGACCCCTGGTCTAAATTCTCCTTTAAACCATCTGGCTTGGTGGTCGTCGCTGCCTCTTGTGGGAGCAAATTCCATGGTTTTAAATATGTGCTGTGTGAAGAAGTACTTTCTTCTGTCTGTTCTGAATCTCCCAGCATTTAGCTCCATAGGATAGCTACAAGTCTAATGTTATGAGGAAGAAGAACTTGCCTTGATCCACTTTCTCCATGGCATTATCTCACGTGTTTATATTATGTCACCTCTTGTTGTTTAGTCATTTAGTCGTGTCCGACTCTTCGTGACCCCATGTCCTGGACAACTTAGTATTTTCCGCAAACATGGTCACGCCACTGCTCACTCCTAGCTCTAGATTGTTTATGAACAAGTTAAAAGCACAGGTCCAAAAGCCAATCATTGGGGGACTCCACTTTTTACCCCCCTTCGTAGAACCATTCCTGATATACAAGAGTTATTTATTTGATTTATATACCACCCTTCATCTGAAGACCACAGAATGGTTCACAACATAAAAATACAAAATGAAGATGCAAAATACACCATAAAAGCAAACCAAACCAATAACCATCCTTCCACAAGAGGGCCACATCTTATTCCCATGAGTGGTAAGCTTGTAAGAGGTTTGAACCCTCCAAACCATATAGGATAACACATAAAGCCATTTTATTTCACTGCAAACGCAGCCAATACTATGACATAACATGTATAAACAATACAAGAATTCTAACCTATGGTCATTCTACAGTAAGATTTCTCTACCCCTGTCCTTCCCTTCATTATGTTCCTCATTATTTTAGATTTTAAGTTCCTTGGAGTCAGTCATCTAACTTTTTAATGAAACACTTAAATGCACAATGTTACATGTATACTGATGGCACTGCAATAATAGCAGCAGCCAACTATTTAAATGCACAACAGTTAACTAAACATGCATAACATACCATTGTAGTGAAGTGGCTTTGGAAATCCATTGACTATAACAAAAATGATCACAAAAATGATCCCTCAAAATGCTAAGCTGCTTTCCACTGGCACACATAAAAATGATGTGCTCGCTATAGGTGGTAAAGAAAGTCAAAAGGTAAGGAAAGGCATTTCTGCCTTCCCAGCAGGAAATAAGATTTAAAAGGCAAACCTGTTGCTCTGTCTTCATTCGAAGGCAACAGCCAATAATTTCTCTGGAAATTGAGGAGGCGATGGGAAGAATGTTGCAGTTACAATACATCCGTCAATAACTCCTTCCATAAAACTGGAATAGTTCTTCCAAGGTAGAGCAAACAAATCTAGTCATTAAGTTAGGCAACATATTTTACATCAGGAAGTTTTCAAGTCCATCTGTACATCAATAGAATTAAGCGCCACTGCAGTTATGATTATGAAAACACACCTCTTTGTCACAATAGCTTGACAGACTACTGCTTCTCCTCTGAATCAGCAAACCATAGAAAATGTACTGCTCTGCTGCTTCTTCACATTCTAGCCACATTTTTCTCCAGTTGCAGAACAATTTCCTTCAAAGCTGGATCTTCTGCCCAATTGACCTCACTTCCAATAATGAGATTCTGAAACAAAATCAGTTTGTTTAGCTTTTAAAGAAATACCGTATTTTTTGCACCATAACACTCACTTTTTTCCTCCTAGAAAGTAAGGGGAAATGTCTGTGCGTGTTATGGAGGAAATGCCTACGGGTGGCATGCCTACGGATTTTCCTCCTCTAAAAACTACGTGCGTGTTATGGTCGGGTGCGTGTTATAGAGCGAAAAATACGGTACTTCAGATACTTCATGCTCCCAATAGCAAACGGAACTCTCTTCAGGATGTCAGTACTAAAAAAGTAAAAAAAAAAAGTGGGCTGATAAAAGAAAGTGGTCATGCATTGTGCAAGTTATACGTTTGGTCATTCTCCATCTATGCACAGAAATTTTAAAGTTTAATATATTAAACTGTCAATAGATCACAAAATTCCCCAGTAAAAGCAGCTTTCTCATCAGTAAAGTCATTCTTGCTAGCAGAATATAAATTGACTCAATTTATATTTAGTACAGATCAAAATGAGGCAGTTTTACCTGGAAGATGTTTTGAATCAATGTCGTCATCTCAATTTCCTTTTGCAGATTTCTACGGGCCTTCTTCAACATTTCACTCACTTCCATATTGTCCAGTTCCTCTTTTTGTTTCATTTTCATATTATGTATATCTGCCAGTTTGCAATCCATAGCTTGCTTTAGTGCTATTGAATTATGAGGAGAAAAATATGAAACTATGAACTTGATTATTTCCTAAACCCTAGTGCAAGAAGAGGCTTTGTAGTGAGTGATTTATGACATGGTTTTAAAATAAAGAAATACAGTTGTACCTTGGTTGTCGAACACCCTGGAACTCATAAGTTTTGGCTCCCAAACACCGCAAACCTGGCAGTGATTGTTCTGGTTTGCAAACGTTGTTTTGGAACCCGAATTTCCGACAGGGCTTCAGGGGATTCTGATTGGCTGCAGGAGCTTCCTGCAGCCAACCAGAAGCCGCAATCTGGTTTTTGAACATTTTGGAAGTCAAACGGACTTCCGGAACGGATTCCGTTCAAGTTCCAAGGTATGACTGTATGCCTCCATTCCACACACCATGCTTAAACTGTTAGAACTCGAAACATGTAGAGTTTTATCCAATGCTGCTGTTTCATGAGCAGAAAAGACTTCCATCTGACAGAACTTCAATTCCCTTTCCTCCCCCCCCTCCTCCTGCAGCTATCTGCGCACCCTCAAAAGCTGCTCCACAGGGTTGGGGGACCTTCCAGAGCAGATTTATGGGCATGCATAGTATTAATACAACCAATAACGAGCTACAATACACTTAAAGAAGCTACTACAATGCAAGTATTGCATTACAACACTGTTTGTAAAAAGTAGCAAGTCAGCACTGAGTAGTGAACAAAAATCAAAGGTAAGTGATCTTATATAGTAATTGCAAACTTTAGTGGGGAGTGCCTGGCTGTTTAGAAGCAAAATGGACCTGGACCGATGAAAAATCAAGGTACTGGTTTCTACATACTAAGGGGATTCCCGGTGTATGCAGAAGTATATATTAAGTGTGCAAATAAAAACAAGCTCTGCTGATTCTACAAAAACTTAGTTTTGGAATAAAGTGTGTCTTTAAGGCAGGTCTGTGTGAGTGGGAGCAGCCGGGCCCCCTTGCCCTGGGCATTGGAGGGCTAAGCTAGCCAAGGGACCCTCCAGATATGATGTGATGCCATGAGCACCCTGTGGCAGACCGGGGACTTATTGGGTGACACACCCATGGATGTTCATATGCACTGCAAGGCTCTGATAGTAAAATCTGGACCTGCATTACTGCATGCTAGTGTGTAGCGTCAGGTCAGATTAGGTGTTGGCCCGTCTCACGGACAAGCCTCCCGCCCTGGGCTTCAGACAAGCTCTGCGTGGACCTGCATTAAGGTCATAATATGGCTTAAGGTTCTTTTCTAAATGGGATCATGAAAATACAGTCCTACCTCGGGTTGAAGTCGCTTCAAGTTAAGCCTTTTCGGGTTGCGCTCCGTGGTGACCCGGAAGTAACGGAGCGTGTTACATCCAGGTTTTGCCGCTCGCGCATATGCTCAAAATGACGTCACGCGCATGCACGGAAGCGGCGAATCGTGACCTGCGCGCACACACACAGACGGGCAGTCGTGGGTTGCGTTCGCTTCAGGATGTGAACGGGGCTCCAGAACGGATCCCATTTGCATCCTGAGGTACCACTGTATGAGTAAAGCAAGCGGCAGTAATCATCCAGTAAAACCAGAATTGGAGTAGTTAACGGGAAACTTTGTGGGGATGCTTACCTATCTCTGTTATTATTCTTGAATGCCCACAGAAAGAAACCTTAGCACCTGTGTAATTGCACACAATGGTACTGTGATGTGGCCTTTATACTGTTCTTGGGGCAGCTTCCTTACCACACCCCTTTTGCACTAACCACCAGACTGACCATGAGAATTTATAATGTGCACATCCATCATTGGGTGGAATGATGTTTCCAACACACACTCATTTTCATGGCACACCACCTTTATAAGATACAAAAGGGAAACTGATATTTCACTACGGTTAAAAAACTTACATTGTCTTCTCTGCTTAACTGCATTCAATTTTTCTTCCAGTTCACGTGACTGCTATATTAAAAAAGCAGTTCATTAATATATTTTGTAAAAAATATCTACCCTGGTTGTCAGAGTAATACTTGTTGGCATCCGTCTACCTCGAGTGCTCTTCCAGAGGTGAAGTCAAAACATTGGGTTAGCAGCACCAAAGTGACCTCCCTGGGGCATAAGCCTGAGCAGTGCGTATGGAGGTCCTGGGATGCCCAGATGACAAGACCGCCCCCTCTTGGCCTCGCTGATGCCAAAGGAAAGCAGATAAATATATTTGGCACCAACTTGGCTGCAGGAGTTGTCAGAAGGTGGTGTACAAGATGCCATCCAACCACCTTAAAGACTCCTTAGGATTTTCTTCTCCTGAAGATGTCCCACAAAGCAGTAGAGGTTTGGGATCAGTTTTCCTCCTCCTACATGGACTACCTTCTCAGATAAGCCCCATCTGCCCCTCACTTCTCTATACAGCCTGTGCAGAAACCAACTTCTTGAACATTGGACCCACTATTGGTCTCATCCACTCAATCCACTGGAACCCGTCTTCACATATTTGGAAGTCCCTTATTCACTGAGGGTTTAAGACCCATTGTCTCCCCTCACCTGGTTTAGCTGGCCAGTCAAAGCCATTCCCGGGGTGTGGCTACTGTGGCATGCTGACAACTTCTAGGAGCCACAGGTGCAGGGTGGGGACCAAAGGTGGACAAGCTACCCTGAAAAGAGCACAATGTGTCCCCCCCACTACCCCCTGACACCCCAAAGTAATACTGTAACTGTGAATATTAACTTTAGTACTTTTTTTTTAGGAGAAAGGGTAGTATGTAAACACAGTAACTTTTTAAAGTACAGCTACACTTGTATCTACCATGGGTTGCAAATATATCTTTTCTAGACAATGAGTCTTAACGTTTTAACAGAAAGGATACTTGCCTGCTTCAATTTAATTACTGCAGTACTAAGCATCATAATGTGTTTTATAGTCTCCCCGATCAACCTAATGAAAGCATAAACAAATCAGCATGACCCTGAGGCCCATACAATCAAATCAAACTTATATGCAAATGCACTTAAACAGAAGCCTGATGCCCTTCTTCTAAGAAAAGCATATATAGGGACATATAAAGTTGTCTTATGTCAAGGAAGACCACTGGTTCACCTAGCGCAGTACTGTTTACACTGACTGGCAGTGGCTCTTCAGGGTTTCAGATAGGGGACATTCCCAGCAAAGCATGCAAAGCTCTACCACTGAACTACAGCCCTTTCTCTTTGGGATGGGGTGATTTGGAGAGAATATGCAGTGTTGGATTCAGCTGCTTAATTCTTTCCCTGGCTGTGGTTTTCTGCTGCCCTTCCCACATTGTTCTTTTCCCTACAGAGTTTCACATGTGTTTCCCACAGGGGGAGTTGCAGCAGAAAGCAGTGGCCAAAGATTAAGCAGCCCCCATACTGCTATTTCTCTCCAAATCATCCCATCCCAAAGTGGCTGGTATTTTTGTTGTGCATTTTGTGTGTAGCATTTAATTTGGTCCTTAGTTTACACCAGGGCTGCGAAACTCTTGAGTCTTCCAGGTGTTGGCCAATTCCCATCAACCGGGATGGCCGATAGTCAGGGATTATGGAAAATATATTTTGGACTCTTGGTTAAGACTTTATTGACACATTTCCCCTGCAATATGACCCAGCCTTGTATGTTTTACTGAACATAACATACAGTTTTATTATGTATATTATATTATATTATATTATATTATATTATATTATATTATATTATATTATATTATATTATATTATATTATATTATATTATATTATATCATACTGAGTTTCTTGCTTTGGTGCCTAGATATCTTTATGTTGAGTGGTGTAGAAACTGATAAGTAAACAAACAAACAAACAAACAAACAAACAAACAAACAAACGTAGTCTAACATCATCTGGAGGGCCACAGATTCCCCACCCTTGGTTTAAATCTATTCACAGACACAATTTAAGTGAAGGCAGTTTGACTTCAATCCACTTTTCTCTAACAAAAAGAGTTGAAAACTGCCTGCACCAGATCAGGTCTAAAAGCCAGGTGATGGGGGTATTTCTAATGGCCAAATATTCATATATCAATAGATCTGTCTTTGGCTTTTACTAGTACTTCTATGTGTGCATTATGCCAGCTAAGCATGCAACACACCTGGGCATCAAGATATTAATCTGCAGCTGCAACAAGTTGCAAGCAGTGAAAAACAACAACAAAAAGCAGTATTTAGAGAAAAAGTCTCAAAAGTACATGTTATGGCACCAGCACCTGTGCGTTGTAATGCAGATTTGGTCAAGTTCCTATGAAGCAAAGGGGCTGGAGCCATTTAAAAACCAGGGTGGGGACAACAGCATGCTAGACCGCCCACTTTTTATTGTCCATGTTTTCCCCTCTTCAGCTGTTTTCTTCCTAGGGGAGTTACTTTCACTGTTATGATTTCCCTGTGAGAAACTGCCAAAACATGTTATGGGGAGGTAAATGACATAGGTGCTTACTCTAAGTGGACGCTGCCCAACAAACAAACAAACAACCAAAAACAAAAGCAGCAGCTGCCTTCTACAAAAATCAGCAACAGCACAATTCTGAGGAAGAGGTTTGCTGAGATCACAGCTAATTTTAACCTGATTCTAGTTTTAAACTGTATCCCAGTTGTAGTTAAATGGAACCACAGTATGAGAATTTTACAAAGGACTAAAATAGGGCATTGCAACAGCTGATTTAAACCAACTATAAGGGACTATAAATTTCATCTAGGACTATCAGTTGTCTAACCAGAGTGCCTTTCTGAAATATTCTATTATCCACAGAAGCAGCATTTGCATATCAATTCCATAGTCATTAAACAAGCTACAAATACTCTTGTCAGTTAAATAATTCAGTTTAAATAACTCCTTGGACTTTCAAATCCCCTTACTTTAAGTTGTCATCATTGTTCCTCAGCTTGGCTCTAAGTGCATCATTTACTTGCAACCTATACAGTTAAAAAGAAGAAGAAAAGTAAGATGTGTTCTGAGGAAATGCATGACAGTATGTCTAGGACATTCATAGAAGAAATAAGAACTGGATTCTAAGAATTTTTTTCTGCTTTCATATACACATTTCCATGAACAAATGATGCACCATAACTTACTGGCTAAACATTACAGATCACATCAGAGTATTTCAAAGATCAAGATGTATATAAAACTTTGTATAGTAAGGAAGCTTGTGTTTGTATTTCTGAGGAAATTCCAATAATATATTTTATTTCAGTTAGTGGTTAAGCTGTTTCATGTGCTAAATGTCATAGGTTTTATTTATATATTCACTAAACCATTAAACCATTTTAAAAAAAGGAAACACATATATGAAGTTCAGTAGAAGGCAGCTGCAGAATAAAAAGTTGTCTAATGCTCAATTTTGTAAAGCATAAAAATTACTATTAAGTAATTTCATATATGTAACTTTGCTGCACAGTCAAGCACTGAGTTGGATCCACAAGCCCATTAATTTCAGTGGATCTTAATTCCACATAACATTTGCTGGATTGTGACTTGGATTTTTTAACTTCCATGTGGTAAGAATCAGACCAAACAAGCCATCCCTGTGGTAACAGACACAGTATATTTTCAATTCCTGCAGTCTACATTAGTTCTTCATTCATGTCCTATGTTATACTTCAACTTTTCAGAAAGATTGAATCTTTACCTTTGTAATGCCAAAGTTTTGTGTCTGTGTGATAGCTTCACTTCTTCCAATTCCCCTTCCAAGTCTTCTATTGTACTAAGAGCAAAAGAAAACTCAGGTAAACAGAAACCAAGGATCAAGTGATCTGAAACGTATATTTCTTAGAAGGTGATTCTTCTATCAAACTTTTCTAATTGGAGAAGTTTTTAACGCATTTTCCTAGTTATTGATGTTTGAAAAGCAATATTGCTCTGCTCAGATATTGGTTCTTACTCTTTCTGCAAGTTGCATTGGGAACTTGGAGATGTAGAACAGCAAGTAGATATGTAATGCTAAAATGATTCATATGATGATATCTGCTCCTCCTCCGCATTTAATGTAACATCTGTGTTGCCAGCATTATTGGGTGGGAAAGCTTTCTGAGACCATGCCGCACAAGCACGTAACTTGTAATTGGATGCAGCATTCAGCATACAGATTTCAACTTTCATTGAGAAATTAATCCAGTTTCTAGACCCCAAGGCTATGAAAAAAGGTTGGTGTGTGGACAATACAGGGGAAGGGATTGAGCAGAATTCCCCAGACAGGCAGTGGAGTATTAAGACCATGGACAGCTTGTTGCTCTTCTTGATTACAAGGGGCAAACATACAAAATATGCAGACAACCATTTACACAATTTAAACTGGTCACAGAACTTCCAGTTTATTTTTTTTAACATGGTCTGAGCACAATGAACAAAACCACAACAAGCCGCTTATCCCATTTACCTTGCTTTCACACACATTCCCTTGGAGATACATCCCACTAAAATAAGTAGTTTACTTTCAACTATGTCTGTTAAGGATAAACAATTTTAAAACTAGCCATTTAAACTCAGAAGCATAAAGATATTTTAGACACTTTTAAACACAAGCCTGATAGTTTATAAATACAACATTTTCAGTTATTTTGTTAAATCACAGATAATTCTGCAAATAGAAATGAACTAGAATATGCAACGTGTAAAGAGATACAAGTTAATGCTTCATACCCATGTCCTCCTTACAAACATAACATTGCCGTTAGCCCTTTGCCCTTAGCACAAAAGTAAGTTTTTGCTTGTTTGAACTGTACGTGGCGGGGGGGGGGGGGACATGGAAACATCATAGTAGCATATTCATTAATAAGTTATGATGACATACCACAGAATGGCCTTTTCATCAATAACTTGATCCGTAATGATTTCTTCATCTGTCACATAAAAGATGAATATGTTAGAAGTAACTGAAAAACACTCCCCCCCCCCAAGAGGAACATGCTAATAGTATAGTAAGTTTCAAAACACCATTTCATAAGATTATAAAGAGAAATAAAGTCCTCAAGAGACTTCATCCGGGAATTTACTTTCTAAACAAGGGCTTATCAAATAACTTTACCTGTTTGTACTGTGTTTTTTATTTAGCAATATATAAACATAAGAAAGTTTTTATTTTTCACAATGGTAGTCACACACTTACTTGCATTAACTGTTGCATTATATTCCAAAAGTTGTTGCTTTATTTGTTCTCTTACTCTACAAAGTAAAAAACAAATTGACAGAAAAAAATCAAGAGAGTGGATCTGGTAGTAGTTTACAGAAAATTTATCTTGTTCACATATGAATTAATAGCATCCACCTTTTATCTGATACTGAAATCAAAGACAGTAGCATTCTGATCAGCATTTTAAAGGAGGAGCTGGGTATGTCTTTAGAAAGACCCAATCTTCAGATGAAGGGCAATATACAAATTTAATAATAATAAAAAATTAACATCCCAAAATAATCTTGCTTCTACCATTACCACAACCTTGGATTCCAGAAGAAATCAGCCATGGCACTCTCTCTGCCATTGCAGCCTGCAGCCTCTCTCCCAACTTCTCATTCACATAACTGAATTTTCAACTATGGCCTTTTACTTTGACCTATGGTAACTAATCAGGGAGGGAGGCCTACCCATTTGGCCTCTGGCACAGAGCCATTTCCTTTGTTCTCTTAATGAATCATAATTAGCTGGCCTGGGCTCAAGCATAGCATACCACTTGAAACTTATAACCTATAATGCGAGGGTGTGTGGGTGCCATTGAGGTTGGTCTGGAAGCTGCGGCTAATGCAAAACACAATGGCTCAACTATCTGTAATGTCAATACAGCTGGACAAAGCCCAATATAGCCTGGAACCATAATTCCTAAAATATACCGAAATCTTATCCCTTTATGCCCAACCTATGACTGTACTCTGAAGGAGAGTGTTTGTTACAGATAACATATCCTCAGGAGGCCTGCTCCATGCAGTGTAGAAATTGGGGCTTTAGTGTGGCAGCACCTACTCTTTGGAACTCCCTCCCACTGCGTATCAGATGCTGCCTCTATAGTCTTTTGAAGACTTTTCTTTTCCCACGAGCCTCTTAAGGGTAGATTTTTGTTTTGGTTTGGACCCGAAGTTGTTTTTTTATGCATGTTTTCACCGTTAAATAGCTTCAGGACTTTTTTTATTTCAGAAGCAAGAAATAAAAGCCACAGAATAATAAAGTTGGACAGGATCCTGAGGGTCATCTAGTCCAACCCGCTGCAAGGCAGGAATCCTGCCCACAGCTCAAACCACTAACCTTCTGGTTAACAGCCAGATGCACAGACCCATTGCACAGACCCGGGGACTTTAACAAATAACTAAATATGCACAATTAAGGTTTACATGCTTCCAATGCATTTCTTTCTAAATAATGTTATAGAGGTGGCATAGAAATTCAAATCCACCGTGATTTTTAACAGCAAATGCGGCAGTTTGGAGGGTGTGTGTGTTTGTGCGTGGGTGTTTGTAGAGAGGGCAGGGGTGCCAATATTTTTTGGGGGGAGGCATAATCGATCACACGACGTGGCGCACGTTCACTCTTTGAATGGCAATGCCCATCAACTTGGGGGGGCGGCCCCTTCAAATATTTTATGGGGGAGCGAAGGGCGTTGGCTCCTATATGAGGGAGTGTGAGGGTTTCTCTGTGTGTTGAGACACCAATACCCAGAGAGGGCCTGACCTTAAAAGCGACACCAGGTCCAGCTTCTCCTGCCCCTCCTCGCCCACGAGCCTTCGGGCTTCTTCGGACGTCTCTTCAACGAAGCCCTCGAGAGGAGCCGCCGCCGCCGCGCCCTCCCTTGTTTCCATCGCAAGCCAGGCCCGCTTCCCTCGCGCAACTCCCTCCCTCCCCTCTGTTTCAAAAGGCCCGCCGCCGCAGCCTTACGTCACGGTCCCGAGGGAGCGCGGCGATCGATTGCTCCAGCCTGAGATAAGCCGCACTCCCAGCTCCGAACGAAATCCGAAGACGCTCTACCTTCCGGCCTGGTGGGCCACGCCTCCCAGCTGCGATGGGCGTGCCGAAGAAAGCTCCTCTTCAAGGGGGCGGGGCGTCAAGTGCGTGGAGCCGCCTTTGGACCCTGCAGGTGGATAGTTTTTTTCGTGGTCCATCATTTTATTAATTATTATTACTACTACTACAGCGTTAGGTCCTCTCTCGCGCAGACACCCATAATAAAACAAAGAAAAATGGATAAAGGAGGGCGGTTATAAACCAACTAAAACAAGGGGCGGGGCTTTAGGCCGCAATCCTGAACACATTTACACCTTGCATTTGGCGGAACTGGTGAATTTAGGCTTGCAGTGTTAGGATGAAAAAATAAAAAATTGTCCAGTAGCACCTTATGGACCAACTAAGTTTGTTCTGGGTACAGTGGTACCTTGGGTTACAGACGCTTCAGGTTAGACTCTGCTAACCCAGAAATAGTACTTCAGGTTAAGAACTTTGCTTCAGGATGAGAACTGAAATCGTGCAGCGGCGGCAGCAGGAGGCCCTATTAGCTAAAGTGGTGCTTCAGGTTAAGAACAGACCTCCGGAACGAATTAAGTACTTAACCCGAGGTACCACTGTGTGAGCTTTCATGTGCATGCACACTTCAGATACAGTGAAGCAGAAGTCACCAGACCTCTATATTCTTTGGTGATCAATCCTAGCTGAGTAAGATTGTCTTCCATATACACGGTTTTAACAATGAGTCCTTAAGTGATTGTGGAGGCCAATTCTGGATCCACACGTCCTTCCACAGTGGGGATGTTGGTTTCCGGGCAGGAGTTGATCATGATATGGATTTGCCAAGCGTTGACCTATACATAAGGGTAGGGTGATCGCTGGAGAATTGATGCTTTTGAATTGTGGTGCTGGAGGAAACTCTTGAGAGTCCCATGGACTGCAAAAAGATCAAACCTATTCATTCTGAAGGAAATCAGCCCTGAGTGCTCACTGGAAGCACAGATCGTGAAGCTGAGGCTCAAGTACTTTAGCCACCTCATGAGAAACAGCCAGTTACTTAGTAGGATTTAAACAGAAGCAGAATGGGCTCACTAGAGCTCACTATACAATAGCACCTGCCAAGACTGACCTATATCATAGGTGACCATGTTCATTGTAGTCATTACATTGGTTGGCTTTAACAACAGCTGCAGCTATCTTGCTTTTAAACAAATTACTGTGTGCCATACCCTCCCTTTTGCCTGATTGAACTGGAAATATTTCCAGTCCAGCAGTGTAATTGCAGTAGTGCTCTTCCCAAGACCTAGCAAATTTGTGACCATGAATCCTTACTAGCATGCTTGAGTTGCTGTGAACATCAGAATAAAGATTTTTCCTCCCACCACACCCAACTGCAGGAATAGCACACATGTTGCACCTGGCTCAGATAAATTGAAGTCACTCAAAATGATTGCACCAATTCAGATAGGCTGCCATTTCCCATCCTTTTCAGCATGGCTTGGTACTTTTAAAGTGACAGAACCTACTAAAGTTGACTAGCTTCAGGCTAACCTTCCCCAATCGAGTTGTTTTATTAAACTTTCACCAGACTCTGGAAGCTACAGTATGAAACACCCCAAGCAATTAATTATAAATTCAAATAATTATAAATTCAAATAATAAAAACTATGGTATATCTCACCTGTCCTCTCCAGAAAACCCAATTTGTAAGGCCTGAGCTGACAGCTATAATTTCTCTATAGCCCTTTTTTGCATTAGCTAAAACAATGTTAATTTAAAAGTGTGTTCTGTTTCCTTCAGAATTGCTTCTGCAACAAATATTGAAGTTTAAAAATTACACTAATAGGAGGGAAGGAAGGCCTTACATTCCAGGTATCAGAGACTGATCTACACATCAAGTAGTCATGGCTCATTTTATGTTCCATGTACCTGTGATTACATTTGATTTCCACTTGTGTCCAAACAGCAGCTTGGCCATCCTAACAAGAGTGGCTACAGGACAGCAATAAAATAGACTTTAACAGAACAGGAAGAGTTCTTGACTATTAGAAGTTGCTCTTACAACTTTGAGAAGCCAAAGATTTATAGCTTATTTAAAATTATAGGCTGCCTTTGTGAATCTCACTAGCTAATCTGCAATTCAGGAATTTCAATTAGACCATGACAAGGAGGTTAAAGTAAAAAAGAAGTTTATTAAAACTTTTATAACCACTATATTTATAATATACACACACTTAAGTAGCAACACACGGTGTCAACTTTGTCCAACAGTTAAATTAGGTTTATTTCGAGAATGGTTTAGCCAGATCCTTTATGACTGCAGAGTTCAGTGCTGGAAGGGTGCTGATCTTGGCATGCTTGCTGGTGGCATATTTGTTCTTGACAGTCTGCGGAGAGATTGATCAATAGTTAATAATTTTTGCACCATTGTAGAGTCAACCATATCACTACATATTAGCATAACCAAAACACACCTGTGCTTAATCACACTATGAGCTATAAACCTCATTTAGTAGCAAGTTAGGACTTACATGTAACCAGACACACAGTGGCATGGTTTTTGCTTACCAGATGCTTTGCATTGCCTCTGTTTACCAACATCACATTCTTTGCCATATGCTGCATAACAGGAATAAGATCAGTCTCGGTATATTGCATGTAGTGTTGTAGAGCTGTTGTCTAAGAGCAAGAAGTTAAGCATTAGAAATCCTTCTGAGTAACACTTGAAGGTCATGGCAGAGCTCAGAATGCCCTATGAACCTCCTCTGCACTTGGATCTAGAGACCCTGGCACACATAACGGCATGCTTAAGGCTACCTAGAGGCTTTGTAGCAGAGGCAAGTTTTGAGGCAGATCTTCCAGGGTCACAGCTGATTCTCCAAGCCACTCTGCTCTAGCAATTCTAGCTCACACATGGGAATGAAAGTCATGGAAACAAATACCCAAAGTCATTTTTGGTATTTAGTGGAGGTGAAAAGCGTAGTCTTTTTAACCTTACAAATTTCAGGCTATGTCTGGGCTTAGTTACTTACCCATTCTCCCTCTTCAAGTATTTTAGTAGATAGGCAAAAGGCCGCAGCAGCAATTTGAGAGGGAGGGTAGTGTGCCATGTCATAATCCACCAGTGAGAGCTCCATCAGGTATTTTGCAAGTGTGTGTTGCTGTACATCGGCCTGGAATAGTTAGGGTAAGATAGTGTTTATCGCCAACGAACCCTGAAGATCAACAAGGAAGACTGTGCCTTGCATGACATTTCTGCCTATCTGAAGAACTGAATCAAAAGGTTGTGCCTTCACAGCTACACACAGTTAAGACAAAGCAAAATGTTGAGCTTTTTACAGCTTTTTCAGGACAAAACAACCTAACTCCATGGCCAATTTTAAATTTGCCAGGCTCCATTTTGAACCACAAATGCTCATAAAAGTAGTGATAGCCATTTCTGCTTTCCCCAAGTTTGTGTCTTTCAGTTGTTTTGGCCCAACTCCCAACAGTCATGCTGGCTGCAGCCAATGGGTCTCACCCACTTGGAAGGAACCAGGTTGGAAAAGACTGGCCTACTGGTAGGATACTGAATACAACTCCTCACGCCAAAAGGAGACATTTTAGGATTCCAACACACATATTCCATTTTAGGATCTTCCTACACACATATTTGACTCAGGAGTGTCATACTGTGACCTAGGGAGATTGGCATCCCCTTAAACAGCATTACCTCTCCAATTTTTGATGCCCTCCGTAGGAAATGCAGTGGAAGAGGACGACCAAGATTGAAGTCCAGTGATCTCAGGATCTTCATCTCCATTTGCCTAATCTGCACGTTGGTGTAGGTGTTATCTGTCACAAAGGCAAAGTCGCCGATTTCTGGAGGGTACATTTCTTCGTATTTGCTGGCAACGAACATGGCTGTTACACCAACCAGCTGCAGCATCCTCTTATGAACTTTGTTGTTCTGCAATAGAAACAACCGTTAGCCAAACTGGCTAATAACAATATTGGGGAAGACCACTTACTCCCAAAGCGGACACACGCTTCACAGGAAGGAATATTTATGCACTTGTTCCACTGCAAGTTCAATGGTCAACTTCGTGGACTGATAAGGCACCTCCAGTCTAGCTACCCTAGGAGAGCTGTGTAGTATGCAGCTTTCAATTTAAAAGGAAAGTGCATTGTTCCATGTATGATGAAATTCATACATGGGCGTGGGAAACATTGTGATGCAATGTATTGCCTCCATAAAATGCAGCTAAGCCCCTCTGCCTTCTGTGTCCCCGCAGAATCTTAAGGAAAGACAGCTGCAAACAGGCCAAAAAAGAAAAGTGTTGCCATGCTGCTCTTACCTGCATAAAGCGATCAATAATGGCAACAGTCATGTACATAGTCTCTTGCAGGAGTTTGAATTTCATCTGGACCTGCACAAGCCAGTCAATTAGGACTGCCCGCATGTTCCCAGTAATTTCCTGGCCTGCCAAGTAGTTTGGTCTCACTGACTGCTGAGCCTGTGAAGAAAACAACAGATGTCAAATCATGTTTACCCGCACAAATGAAAAGAAAGGCAGCCTTGTTGCAGCTGAAGCTGACATGTCGCCACCACTCATTGCTTTTGAACTAGCAAGTTCCTTGCCCCCAATTTTATAAACTGAGTTTGGACTCCATTGATATTTTGCAAGCACAGCAAGGGCACACAAAGAGCAAGACCCCTAGCTGCTGCTGCTGTCATTTTGGGGGGCACCTGCTGTGCACTAACTTAAGTAGTGACATTTCCTAGTTAACTTAGATTTGGAAGTACCCTCAATTTCCAGAGGCATGCATCAGGCTTGCCTTAGCTACTTGAACCAACCTCAAGATCTCTCAGGTAGTTGTAGATATCCTTCACATATTCGCTGCAAAGGTTTGGATCTGAAGCATCATCTGTATCAATGTCTTTCACTTCAAGCAGAACATCTGAAAAGGCCTGGCACAGTATTTCCTCTGCTGGCGCACAACCAGAAGTCTCCATTGGGCTGGGGGATGGAGACTCCAACTGTTGAAGAGAGGTTTTCACTTATTAATATCTGAGCTGCAACACTACATGTCTCCTTGGATTGTGGAACTCATGGCAGCATACATGGGACTGCAACTGGGCTCCTAATTCAGGACTCAGACCTGTTTAGCTTCAGCAAGGTGGCTGCATCATGAGTCCTCTGACCACTCTCTATAGATTGGTAGGCAAAAGGTATATGTGGTCTCTGTATAACTGCCCATTTACAGTACAAGTCAACTGCAGGTCTCTGCTGCATCCATGTCAGGGTTAGGGGAATCTCAGGCCTAGAGGCCAAATGTGGCCTATTGGTCTTTAGAATTTCCTGATCACACGTCTTAAAGGCCCTGATTTGCTCAAGTGTTTTTGTCTGGCTGGAATGTGTCCTAGAACTATTTTGCCTGTTGTCTGGGGAGGAGTGTGTGTGTAAGGCACCCTATAGTGCAAAGGTAAATTTCTCATTTGTTGCTCTGCCCATATGGCCCACAAATGCTGACCAGAAGGGAAATGCCAGACTCCTGATCAATATTTTGTATAAGAGCATTGCATGGGATGCAGAGCTACTTGTGTGTTACTGACCCAGGTGTAATCATGATGCTAATGGACATAGAAGCATAAAGGGATCCAGTAGTCCATACCCAGGCTGCAGGAAAAACTAAGCTATAGCCCAAAAGGGGTGGGAAATAACAGTAGTAGTAGTGTGGGAGGTCAGACGCAAGTGCTAAGGATTCAAAGATCCACCTTAAGTCAGATACTGGATTGAGTATTGGACTTACAACCAAAGGGATTGCAGCTAAAGATTCAAAAGCCCATTGTAATAGACATGGTTTGTCTCACGTTTCTGCATCTAGGGAGGGAATCCACAATACTATATTCACAGAGTTGATTTTAAGAGAAAATCAGTATTAATTTGGCAGCAGGAAATACCCAGTGGTGTTTTGGAGACCACTGAACACACACTTCGCAAGCCCTGGAAGAAAGTTGTTTGCCATTAAAGTAAATTGTTCAGACAGCCTTAAGCTTGACAATGTAGCCCACCCAGGGGCTAAAACCCAAGCCTCAGTATGCAGACGGCCAATTATTGCCAAGGGTAGCTAATGAATGCTCAAAAATAGCAGTTTCAATATCAAGAGACAACACATACTTATATAGCATATGTGTACAACATATATAGCAAAAATGTTATTCATAATCCTTCACCCCCATGCCCCACCCAACCATAAAGCTAGGCCTATCATTTGCAAGTCATTTGATACCTTAACGGGTTCAAGGATGGGTTTTTCTTCCTTCACAGATTCATTTGGCTGTTCAGTAGGCCTTGTGACTTTTTGAGTTGTAACTTTGTCCAAAATGGCAGGTTTCAGTATTTCCTGGGCGAGGGAATAGAAGTGGGTAGAGGGAGGAATCATTGCAGTAGCCCTGATAGTTCCCAATGTTAAGCTCTACTTGGAAGGGGGGGAGGGAGGGGACACTTACCTTTTTCATTACAGCCTTGGCTTTTGCTTCACATGCCTTGTTGCCAATGTCCCCCAAGGCAGTCCTAGGCCTCAAGCCGGGTCTGGCACCATCGCCTCCCCGCTTGGTTGCCATTACAGCCTTGATTTTGTTCTCTGCATTGATCTTTGTGTTCTGCAGGAAGGAGGAAGACCCCGTTTAAGTACCTCTCTGTTTCACAAACACAAGAAAGCATTTGCACAGCTTTATGATAAAGCTAGGATGGGAAGGAATAAGAGTTCTGAACCTTACAAGCTTCCCTACCTTAAAGCCCTCCTCCTATCAATGTTGATGAGACACAGTACTAATTAAGCAGAAGTCTTAGCCAATTCACAACTGGTAAAACTCAACAAGCCAGGGCAACGCCCAACTCCCCCCCCCCCAAAAAAAATGGGTCTGGGAACCGATTCACTAATTCTGGTAGGCAGAAAAAACTCGACACAGCAGTATAATTCCGTTTTTCAAATGGCAATTAGCAGTTACTAGCACCACCGCCCCTTACTTCCTGTGAAACAGAAACTTATGCACGTTTCCTCGGGAGTAAGCCCCATTCATACGCCTGCATAGGACTGCAGCCTTAAGTTTGCCACCTCCTGCAAAAAAGAGGGCGCAGCAGGAAGACTGAAAAACAAAAAAATTCTCCCCTTCCAAAAGCCCCTTTCCTACCCGGGTGACCCGCAAAGCCATGATCCAGACTCGGTCTGCGCAACACGAGATGTTAATCCGAACCAGTCGCCTCTGCTCCCAGCAAACTCCCAGCGGCCGATTCCTGCTGCGCACGAGTCCGACGGCCGCCCCACCTACCGCCGCAAGTTTAAAACTCGCACCAGGCTGCGCTCATTGGCTGCCTCTCTCGGCGTCCGCCGCTTCTCATTGGCCGTGCGGCGTTACACCCTGAATGCGTTTCTACGGCTACAAGGAGGATGACTTCGAGCGTTCGAAAAGGGGGGCGTGGCGAGAAGATGCGGAAGGTCACGTGGAAAGGATGGCTCGCTTTCAGTTTGGGAGCTCAGCTGGTGGACGAGGGAGAATAAATAGGTGGAGCCGTTTGCTTCTCATCTAGAAAAGTACCTCCCGGCTATCAAGAAACCAATCCAGACTATTATAATTCTCCTTATAGGACTGTGTTTCTGAGTTGTACGTCCTCTCCCGCTTGCTTACGTGCGCCGGATTTTGAACTCCCATTGGTCCATATATATTTTTTTACAAAAATAAGTTGGGTAAAGCCGAGCGCATTGCACAAGAATATTTTGGACCACAACGGCTTTCCAGACCCACTTCTAATTTTAATAGCGTCACCATAGGAAGGAATGCATCAGCCGCAGGTTTTCCCTACCCTATGCTGGGAAATGTACGCTGATTGAATCTTTGTTTGTCATACAAGCGTTGAAAAGGATAAGGAATAAATCCCTTAGGACTAGGCAAGCGTAGAGGAAAAACGAGGATAGGCTGAGGTCTCTGGCTCACCTCTGCCATGAATTCAGTGGGTAGCCTTTAACAAGCATTAGCATCTTTGCCTCAGCCCCTACCCTAACACTGCAATATGGGGACAGTAACATACATTGCAGGATTATTGTAAGAATTACATCAATATACTGCATCTGTAGTGCATCAAACACTTAAAAGTGCTATATAAATGCTGTTAACAATTTTCCTTCCTCCCCAAAACTGAACAGTCTCACAGTGGTACCTCGGGTTACATACGCTTCAGGTTACCTACTCCGCTAATCCAGAAATAATGCTTCAGGTTAAGAACTTTGCTTCAGGATGAGAACAGAAATCGTGCTCCGGCGGCGCGGCGGCAGCAGGAGGCCCCATTAGCTAAAGTGGTGCTTCAGGTTAAGAACAGTTTCAGGTTAAGAATGGATGTCCGGAACGAATTAAGTTCTTAACCAGAGGTACCACTGTATAAAGTATTTGGGGTGACAGCTGTATTATACAGTCCTGGTTACATTGTAGCTATTAACATTTATGTCACTTCCTCCAAGGAACTCAGTCAGCATGTCATAGCCACTGAGCATGCTCAGTCCGTCCTGTTTTAGGGTTTCTCCCCTACCGATTTTTAAAAGTTGTTACAGCCTTCATGGTCAGAGGCCATGAATTGTTACAGCTTTCATGATAAGTATGTTTCTGGATACTAATTGGTGGAAAGCACAGGAGAGGAGAGTACTCTTGTGCGCTGGTGATGATGATGGAAAATGAAATCAAGCAGGAAATGTTGCAGCAACCTGTATTTTCAGTTACCCTCACATGTACCAAGTAAATGTGATCCTATCACAAAGAGGTAAAATTTCTAGATATCCGAAATAACCAGGCCCTAGAATAGTTTGCTCATGGAAGTGAGGAGAGGGTCAGTAACACTGAACATAATCTTAAGTGGTGTGATGTTGAATGAACTGAGAACAGCAAGCACAGTACCATTGAATTCTACATGTACGGAAGTGAGCAATTACCCCAAAAGTCCACATTTCACTTCCAAAGAGGGAGCTTCCCCAAAAGACTGATAAAAGTCAACAGTGCCAAATCTCTCCTGAATACTTGAGGGTTTCAAAACCACAATAATAGAAATATAGTCAAAATATACAACATAGATCAAGGCCAAGAGGATGCCAGTGTGGTAAACAAGCAAAGTCTAGGAAGCTACTAGAAGGCGGCTTCCTTCAGAAAATGGAAGTCTTGTCCAAATGGAAATAAAAAAGCACAAATTTTGGCAAAAGAAACACAGCAGACTATAAGGGGTGCAAAAAAAAAAAGGTTTCTTGATTTATCTGTCTCTAGAATGGAATCAAATATATACTAAAGGAGGAAAACTGCAGATAAATCTTTAATCTCTCTTCACTACAGAATCCCTATGCCTGAACCAACTCTCTCAAGGAGGAACTGAGGCAAATAGTGCTGACAAGAGATGAAGTCCTGGGCATTATGTATGTATTTTTATATCAGACCCTTCCTCCAAAGGAAGCCCAGGGCTATTGAATTAAAAACAAAACAAATATATATATCTATTACCAGGTCCAAATAGTATCCATCCATGAGTTACTGAATAACTCAAATGTGAAATTGCTGCTTTTCTAACAAAAAATATGTAACTTGTCCCTAAGGTCAGCCTCCATACCAGAGAGCTGAAAAGTAATCAATGTGACACCAATCTTTAAAAAAAGTATCCAGGTGGATTCAGAAAAGTACAAGGTTAGCTTAAGGTCTGTTCTCAGAAACTGGTGAAAAGCATTATTAAAGACAGAATTAGCAAATAAACAAGTCTTGCTGAAGAACTGCAATGACAATCTAGTCTCATGAATTTAGAGTCTCCTGTGTATGTTTAGCAGTCTTGGAATGTAAAGAGAGATACTCTTATGGAATTGTTTTAAAAATTCTCGTGTCTCAAATATAGAATAAATGTTCATAAATGCACACGGTAAACACACATTCAAGCCACATGTCCGAAATAGTACAGAACAATCCTGAAGTCACCTTGAGTCTTAATGACCCCAAAGATTTTGTCCGCAGAAGGAATTATCTTGGAGAAGTTCTTTACACTTATAAATCCTACATATTCTGTCTTGAGGGCATGTTTTGTACATGAATAGGGTATGCCTGGGACCTGGATCCAAAAACTAAAGCATCTCAAAAGAGCGGCCATACTGCCAGGTAGGGCAATTTCAAAAGTCTTTAAAGGGGCTTCACCTCCTTGCAAGGGGGGGTGGGCAGGACTCTGTTGCAACAGAAAATAAAGGATTTCCTTGCTTTCACTGGATTCTACCTCTCTGACTGATAATGGTTTTAGGGAACACTGAATCCCTCTAAAAGCCAACCCCATTTTTTCTGTAACTGTCAGTAATAGTTAATGAACAGGAGTAGAGAGTAGGAATAAATTGACAGTTCTTACACTGCTGGGGTATGAGAAGCATGGTCTACCAATGGTTGGTATTGGGACATGTGCTTTTTAAATTGCTATGCCAGAGATTGTGGTTTGTTACTCCTGCTGGCTAGAGAGGAGGAACAAACCAGGAACAATCTCCATGTTTACAATAAATCAGTAACTACAGACTAGGCCAGTTAAGAAGAAACTCATAGCAGGGTAGTACAGAACTAAATTGTCCCATAACCGGGACATCTTTCTATCCTATAAGTCAAGTTTTATGGTGTAATCAATAATATGTCACTAGAAATATATAAAAATTATAAAATGTTTATTTTACATAGTGGTTCAAATTTCCAATTAGTTATTCAACTTTCCCACTGAACAGAAACATATGAGCGCAAGAACAAAGAATGTATTTTATACCCCTGACTAATTGTTAAAATAACTTTTCTCCTTTAAAAAATTAGCTCAGCTGAGTGACAATTTTTAATTGGTAGAATCTATTTTTCCTTATTTAACAAAGCTGTGCTTAGAAAATAGGATTATATACAGAACTGGAATATAAAATTGTACATATTCATTTGTATCTAATGAACTTTGAAAAACCCATTTTAAAAATGTGTAGATACACATACACATACAGCAGCAAAATAACTCTGAAGATGCCATTTTTTGGAGTCTGGCTATTTCTGTTGCAACCTAAAATTATTTTCTTTAGGCTTGAGATGGTAGAGAAATGCTTGATATTCCTTTTGGGGGGAAATGTGCAATATAGTTGTGCTCATCCACAATCACATAGCAAAATTTCTTTAATAGACACCAAATAACAGTATTTTTACATTGCCAGTATTTCCACATTTACAGCATATGTTCTACTTATCCCACCTCTTCTTAAATCTCTTGATCTTATTTTTAAAGGTATGTAACATTTTCTAAAAATCCAAATATATACGGCATTTGTTTCTGTACATTTATGTGCAAATTCACCTGATGAAATACAGACAGTGAACCCTACAGAGTCAGCTTCCGGTTACATGATGTAAGTGCCATCTTTGTAGTATTTCATGGATTCCATTTGTTTTGTCATCGCAAGGACATCTTGAAATCCTGTACTGAGGCCAGACATATGCTGAAAATAGGCTTCTTTTTCCACTTGGACAGTTAAATTATTAACTCCAGCATCCTTAAGAATTGCTGAAACCTGAACAAAATAAAAATATGAGCATCACATCTTCAGCAAATGTTTCTTTGGAGCTCTAAGCAAGACAATCTGGCTGCACAAAGGAGAAGTGGTATCACTTTGCATTTGAGATTTACATCCTATTCTCCACAAAGAGTTGCATGAACCAATAAGATTGCATGCGAGTCCTATTCAGATCAAATGACTACCTGGAATCTATTCTTTCCAAGCACAACAAAAGAGAAAAAATGGATACTGGAGAGAGCATGGTGCAGGGCCAGGTCTACAAACTATGATGGAAAGTATCTTTTGCAGTTATGCAATGATAAGCATAGAAGACGCAGGGATGAGGACTAGAACACACTATTCCACCCCAGACATGGGTCTATTTATAGTTTGTCTGTCTTGGAGGCTCGGTGTGCTCTTACTGCAACTTCTTCTGAAGAATACAGAACAAAAACTGAAGTTTGTTTTCAATTTCCCCACCATTTATTGAAATCCCAGGCTATTCAAAATATACATGTGTTGCGATGCTTCTAAAAAAGGTGTCTGCCCCAGAGACTAATACAGCCTGGTAAAGACAAGGATGCAGTAAGTTGTTTCCACCAATAGTTAGCTGCAGCGTTTTGCAGTAGCTGGGGCTTCCAGACACACAGTGCATATCACTCTATGTCTTGGAGTCATGAATGCAAGAAGCTCCATGGCCAAGTGACCCATGTCCAAAAATGGTTGTAGTTGGCACACCAGCCCAGTCACTGAGGTCCTCAGGGCAGTCACTGTTAAAGGTCCCCCGTTGCATCCACCAGGAGCTATGCATTCAGTATTGTGCAGAACTCCCAGCTGAGGTCAGAGACCACCTTGTTGGATGTTCAGGAACTTGGTGAATATGCTTTTTTTTAAAAAAAAATAAAATTCAGCAAGCACAATAATAATAACAACAATTTTTTATTTGTACCCCGCCCACCTGGCTGGGTTTCCCGAGCCACTCTGGGCGGCTTCCAACAAAGATTAAAAATACATTAAAATGTCACACATTAAAAATTTCCCTGAACAGGGCTGCCTTCAGATGTCTTCTAAATGTCAGGTAGTTGTTTATCTCTTTGACATCTGATTTTATCTCTGTAACCTTACTGCAAACAATGCAGAAACTGTTGCTTTAAGAGGTGTATAAACTGTTTAAATTAATAAACAACCAGAAGCGGGTGGAAAAGCACCACTTCACACATTCGCTGCTGGAACATGCTGCAGAGATGGTGAAGAAATGAGGCCCCAGTTTGCCAAAACACCTGCCCAGCTGAAGTAATATGGAATCTCACAGAAAGTGTAAGAGCAGAGAAATCTACAGAACACCATAAGCAGTATCCAGCAGTCACTATTACAGAGGTGGCTGTCAGCTCATAATATACCATCTAGTTTACTCTGTCGGGTGCCCACATACACAATTGTGTGGAGAAATCTGGTGGCATGAACTAGCTCTGTGGGCCTTGGTGGGCGAAGCGCGAACACACAAAGTTACCTGCTGTATAATTCTCTGCTCCATCACTTCTGACATTACTTGCACATGTATAGTGCCTGCCACAACATTAGCAGAATGACACCAAAAATGAGGATCCCTATAGGATATGACACCATCAATTTTCTGGATCTGTAAAAAAACCCAAAAAACATTTCTATACATATGCAGAACTTGTAATAGTATTATTTTTGACTGTTCAATGTTACTGCTCTCTCGGTACCTGGTTTTCACTAAATCACAGTTATATAATAAAGAATCATTGTATTAAAGTATCAGCATATATTTGTGAATGCAAGCCTTATTTCAAAGATAGTGTAATACTTTAAATTCTATACTCTTTAAATTGCACACTATTCTCCTCAGTGCATCTGAATGCCCAAGAAGATTCTTAGTCTGCAAGTTAATACACTAGCAGGATTTTAAAAAACACTGTATTAAAACATACATTGTTTAAAAAACAATGTGTAAGCTTGGAGGTAATTAGAGATAAAGATTTTATAGACATGCATAAATGAAAATAATACAAAGGAACCAGGGGAGGGAGTAGAGGGAAATCAGGGGATTCAAGTAATCCCAGAATGTGGATTTAAAATTGATTGTTTATATAGTTGTTTTAAATGTTTATTTTTTTTCTTTAATGCAATATAAAATTTTCACAAAGATTCTTAGTCCGAGTAGGAGCTTCGGACAGAAATGGTAGAATAAACTGTACCTTTTTGGGGGGGTGGGGGGTGAAGAGAGTAACCTGAACTCTGTAGTTTTGCAAAGGTTGCCAATTCAAAGTGAACAAACCTAAAAACAAGGCCCTTTCCAAAAGGATGTTATGTGGTTGACAATGAGGAGTACTTAAAACGTCCTTCAGAAATTCTAAATTTCATGACACATGAGCGAATGTGAAGAAAAAAACCCCAAGGGGCAGTAAATTCTAACCTTTTCCAAAGCCATGTGCAGATCTTTCTCATGCTCTAGTGGAAGCCTCAACAAGAGTACCTGACAGGCATCTTTTATGAGTGGGATCACACTGAGAAAAATCAATGTAGCAATAAAGAGGGAGCAAAGGGGATCGGCTATCAACCAGCCAAACTGCTGAATGAGTATTGTGGATATGATCACGCCAACGCTGCCAAGGGTGTCTGCCAAGATATGCAGAAATACTCCTGAAACAAACAAAAATTTCCCAGATCATTAATACATAATTCGGCAGTTAAACAGACATTAACAGTGAGAATGCATTGGAAAAGCACAACATGGCTTGATATGCCAACGTACTCCTATCATCGTATTGGATCCTTTAAACTGACCATTCTAGTATGAAATCTTTAAAAACCAAACCACCTTATTACAATTTTCCTTTTAGTACTGTCCCCCTCCCCCCATAAATTTGCAAAACAAAACAAAACCCAACCACCTTACTGCCCCCCACTTACCTCTCATGTTGGCATTCATGCCACCTCCCAGTGCCCCATGCGAGTGTCCGTGATTATGACTGTGCCCATGGTCACTATGGGAATGGCTGTGGCTATGGCCGTGTCCATGGTGGGAATGGCTGTGGTCGTGTGCATGGCATCCTCCCCGAGAAGGCCCATGGGAGTGGGCGTGGCTAAAGGCACAGATACCAACAAGGTTTACTATCAATCCTCCAACAGAGACAGGCTGCATGAGAGAGAGACAGAGAATCTTTAAACTGTTTACTCCTTTTAACTGTGCCAAGGGGGGGGGACGGACGACAAACACATACAGTATAAAGCAGGGGTGGCCTTTCAGATACTGGATTCAAATTCCCATCAGCTCCAGCCAGCATTGCCCAATGGTCAGGGGTGATGGGAGTTAAAGTACAACAACATCTGGAGGACCACAGGTTCTTTACCCTGGCTTAGGGGGAGAGATGGGAAGCGGGGGGGGGGGGGGGGGAGAGAGAGAGAGAGAGAAATAGGAGTAAGAGGGTGGAATTATGTGGCCCAGTTCAGAAGCATTACATCTGTGCTGGCTCCATGTAACTGAACAGTTGCAAGCATGTACAATATTAAGGCCTTTTTCAGAAAACAATGGTCTATTTGTACTTTTAGCAGGAGAAGTGAAGATGAGAGCATCCTTTTAAACAGCGGCTATAGCCTTTGCCCTGGAGGAAAAGGGTTATGACCGTTAAGGAGAAGAATTTCCAACCAAGTATAATTTATTGCCTCTCATATGCATTGCAATCTTATGGAAACATCTGTGAAATGAACAGAGCCGGTGCACCAGAGCAATGTTTGAGGGATTAAAACTTTTTTTGTTCCTACCATACAGATCAGAATGTTTAAGAGCAATAAACCAAGTATTAACAGAAAATAAGGTTATAAACTCACAGTCAGCATATTGGTATCAATGTCTGGAGGATCAACCAGCCTGGCCACAGACTCGATGAAGACAAAGAAAGCTATTACCATGAGAAAAAGGCCATTAATAAACCCAGAGAGAATTTCTACACGGCCAAACCTGGAATTAAGAAAGTGAGGAATAAAAAATCATTTGGAATGGGAAAAAAGAATAAAAGACATATAAAAACAATTCCAAAGAAGTCTAATAATTGTGGCGTTCTGAATTATGCTAAACCCTGAACTATTTTGCCAGAAAACCCGTGATTATTCAACAAATGAAGTCAATTGGCCTGATGTATATGACTTTGCTTGACTTCCAGGCTTTCTCTATTACACAAATTGCTAATGAAAGTGACATTTTTTTGTCAGGCTGCTATGCTTCTCAGAAAGATATGTATGAGAAAGAGAGACAAGACTCTTCAGGAAGTAATACTAAGCAGTTCTGATTTTCTGGGATAAAAGGGATGGTTAAATTGGAAGATTTTTATGTTTTTCCATTTGACATTTCCCCCTCAAAACTTTGGAATGGAAAATAAATAAATACAAATGTATACAAAATCAATTCCACAGTAGCCAAATAATTGCCTTGTTGTGAGAAGTGTTTGATTAGACTCTAATATATGACTGTGGTAGTTTAACCTGGAAAGCTCATTTTCCCAACATAATCCCCCACAAACCTTCATTAATATTGGATGCTACCTTATACCAAGCCAATCCATTGAGCCACCTAGCTCAGAATTGCCTACACTGACCTGCAACATTTTTCTAGGGTTTCAGACAACCACCTTTCCCAACCCTACCTGGGCAAGTCACCGACTGAACCTGGGACCTTTTACATAAAAAACACTTGCTCTGTCACTGAGCTACAGTCCTTCTACATCTCGTGCTATTTCAGCTAGTATTAATAGGTCTCTATAATTAGTTCAACATACATACCCATAGGAGAATATGCGAGTTGCTTTCCATCTAGTCATCAGTGCTGCAAACAGACCCATAACTAAAGCTGAACAGTCAAAAAGCATGTGAAATCCATCTGAGATTAAACCTAGGCTGTTGGTCCACACACCATAAAATAATTCCACAAAAGTAAAAGCCTAGAACAAAAGTGAATAACAGAGATTTCATTGTGAAAATGACACATAAAGCTACTCATTGAAGAAGCATGTGCCTGATATATTTTGAAACTCCCCTTTTTGCAACTCCACTCTGAGAAGAGGGGCTCACATATCATGAGGAAATCAAAACTTCCGCACACTACTCAGTGTAACAATATGAGGTAGAAAATTGCAGTCTTAAAATGTCTGCTTCTGTTAAAACGAGGACATGGAAAAATGCTTTATTTTCTTTTACCTTTTATGAAAGAATGTTATCAACTTTTTTGAATAACTTAGAAATGAACTTTGAAAATAGTAGAATCACAGAACTGCAGTGAGGCTCATCTCATTCTAGTCCAGCCGCCTGCAATGCAGGAATATGCAGTTGTCCCACCTTGGTGGTGGTGGTGGTGGGGTTTCAAACCTTGGACCTTGGCGTTATCAGCACGATGCTCTAACCAACTGAGCTACTGTTCCAGTTAATGATCTATTGAAGTTTCTTTCATTACTGAAAGTAATGGCGTATGCAACAAATTAAAAGTTTACGAAGGGAACAAAGATGCCTTAACAGGGCTAGTGACAAAGTAGTGGCTTGGAGAACAGCCAGGGCAGGGTCAAGATGCCAGCCATTTGCAGAGGGAAGCATGCAGAAATCAGGCACTTCCCCACTCCTCCTTGAAATGAAGGAATATCAACTAAAGCATCTATGGCAGTTGGCCACACAATCTCTGCTTAAAAACTTCCAATGAAGGAGAGCCCACCACCTTCCAAGGGAGTCCATTCCATTTCATTCTACATTAGACATTGCATATCTGGTCTTAAAACCTAAGTTTACCCCCACTTCACCAAAACCAGAAATAGTTTCCTCAAAGGGATTAAAAAAACAACCAACTTACCAGATTTAGGCACAGAAAATAGAAGATCTGCCTTGAGTCAGACTCCTCAAGAATTTGTTTCAGCGACTCTTTAATAAATCGAGGTAAGGACTGAGAGCTGTGTTGCAAGGCATCCCCCATAAAATTGTACAATGGTATTCCCTCAGGAGAATAACCTATAAGAGTGCCTTTCTGTCCTTTTCGTGTTGGGGAGGAGAGAATATTGGCAGCTGAAGAGAAAGCATATGTTTGTTTACGTTTTGTAACAGTCCTGTAACGCAGGGTTGTACCCAATGTTAGTCCTACTCAAGGAAGACCCATTGGAATGAATATGGCCAACTTTGGTTCATTGATTTCGATGGGACTTACCCCCGAGTATAACTTCATTGTATACAACCCATAAGCATTTTAGCTACAAACAAGAACTGGAACATTTTATGCACCCACTAATCACTCAGAATGTGGCAAGAGAATTCAAGGTCCATGATACTTTGCAGAGATTTTTTGCAAAACTATTGCTCATTCATCCTGTTTGTTGGGGGAGAAAAGTCTCAGGTGTAAAGGCCAAATGAAATGACCCCTAATCTGGGTTTGATGCAGCCTCAGTCCTATGGTCATATTAACCAAAGCTGAAATTTCCAAAGGGGGCGGGCTCAGGGAATGCAGAGAAAAAGCTAACTCTAAAAGTAAAGCCAGGGGTTATTACCTTAAGCTTTCATGGAAAGGCTGTACCTTTTAAAAGCTGATCAATGTTTCCACAAGCAGTTAAGTAAGAGAGAAGTGACAACCCACAAACCTAGTCCAATTTTAAAACACTTGTACTAGTGCAAAAGCCAATGATCAGTTTAGAACTGCCTACATACAAACTATATAGAAGAATCAGAGGAACAATTTCCCATTGTATCACTACACTTGTGAGGGATCAAATAAGTTGTCCCTGAAGATCATAATGCAAATGAAAGCTAAGACCACACATTCTGTGATAACAATGCATGTTGAATTTCTTTCTATCCAAGTATGAAACAGTCATAAGCACATGCCACCATTCTTCTGAAGTTACCAATACGTACACAAAATGAAGAAAATGGTACTGACTACCACTCCTCCAGAAATAACATGCTCTGTGGTTTCCTGATGTGTTGGTCTGTTGATAGCTCGAAGCTGGTCTGTTATTGGATGTGTCCAAAAGTTGCCAAGAAGTAGAGCACTAATGAAAATGATAAAGGATCCATAACGAGCACACTTTGAGACTTCTATCTTGATGGAACACACAGATTCTACATAGAAGTCCAAAACCTTGACAAAAAAGATAACGGTGATGAAGGGCATGATGAGAGAAGACCAGGATTCTACTTTACTCTGCAATAAAAAGATGCAAACATTCAATACCGGCGGCAAAAACAAGTTTGCATTCACAGTAGTTGTGGTTATAAATCTAGTTGCCAGAAAGCCATTTGTCAGCGGTTATGCCACTTACCTCTGTTGTCAGAGATAAAACAATCACCCAGGGACTCAAAAGGAGGACAGAAACAAGATGAGACAGCGCTTGAAGGCGTTTGGCTCCACCAATATCTACTGAGAGCTTTCGGGAAGCTGTGTGAAAACCAACTTTACAGCATAATGCTAACACTAGCAAAATTACTCCACCCTGCAAAGGAAGGGAGAGTAATATCAGTGTACTTAAGAATCACACATTGTAAATCTATTTTAAATATTATTTGTGAAAGGCCCAGAAAACACTACTTTCCCCCCTGCCACCTTATTTGGTTCACAGAAATTCTATGAATGGGGGATTCTTAGTCTCTCAACAGGCACATAAATTACTGGCAGCTTCCAATACTGGAACACAGTTATTAAAATTAATCCTTATACTGTTGCAATGGCATCCATGCTTATATTTTCTAAATAAAACTTCTAGTCTATTATGATAAACAAACATAGTTAATTACTGCAAACTGGAGCAAGCTAAATTAAAAATGTGTGTGATTGTCTATAACAGGACCTATTTGCATGCTATCTTAAGTGTTCTATGCTGTTCTATATTAAATGTGTTTCATTTTCTCTACATTAGTAAGATTGTTCTGCAAAAGTTTAAAAGTAACAAAATTCAGTAACTCATTCCTATTTATTTTTTCTGACTAGGGCACCAATTTTAATGTGCAAGATGGACTCCATGGTTAGATCCCAGTAAGTATTTCAATAGTGGAATGGAAATTACAAGATGCCTTTATATCTTCATGCTAAGGTTCTAGGAACTCCACAACCTTTTAACAATGGACAGAATTTTGATTGAAATAAACTGTGCATGGAAAAAGACTGAGGGTGAAGAACAGGCAGCTTACGAAGTGCTGAGCGTTAGCAGCAGCTACAATCACACCAGTATGTTATGTTATCGTACTGCAAACTTGATGGTGTATTTTAATCGCTACTTATTTTTAAATGGTTATTGTTCTCAAGTAAGATCAGAATGCCGTTACTGAAATGACCTTTTAAGCAACAAATAAAACACGCACACCTGTTGCAAGTATCTGAAAACTGCTGCTGAAACGAATCAACAAAGCAATGCAACAGAACCAGAAGACATTTAAGAACTGCACTATTGCCATTCAGGCTCCTAACATTATGTACTTTGTGCACTTTTTCAACAGTTCATCATATGAACAGCATTTACCTTATGATCGGCAACTCCTAAGAAAGCGATGATTGTGTAAAGTAAGTGTGTCAGAGCACTGTCATGGTGTCCTTCAGCTAAAGAAAGTGAAGGTCAGGAAAATTCCGCAATGGAGTCCTACCCCTACCTTTCAATCATAGACAGATATGAGCAGACAAGTATGAAAAGCACTTCCATCTTCGTGAATTGCTTCCTTGAATAAATTAAACAGAGCTTAATAACTATAGGAAGGGAAGCATAGGAGGTTAAGAATTCATGTGACCTAAATTGAATGGCACACATTTCACAGAAGACACTTCTCTTGAAAATACTCCCTTAAGAATTAGAAAGAATACACAGGAATTTTGTGGGAAAATGATTGCTTGTACATAAGAGCATGAGCAGAGTTCTTATTATTGCAGAGTGATTTTACAGCACGAGATATTGCTAAGAGCATGATGAGCACGTGAACACCTCATGCTAGACTAAATGATTGGCTCACGTAGAATAGTACCCTCTTTGTCTGCGGGAAGGGCAAGGTTGCATTCCTTTGATTTGTTACTTTTGGGTACAAGGCAGAACAAACGTTGTGCTGGAGGAGAGAGGATGAATTATTTTCACTGGACACAATAAACATTGCTGCTGAAGCCAAAGCTTTTTCTTCAAGTCATCTTGGTGTGAGACTGATTATTTCAGATGTCGAGCAGGTTCTCGACAGAATTTAAGCTGCACAAAAGAGAAAACTGGTATTTTGCAGTACAGTCACAAAATTATGCCAGAAAATATTTTTTCATTAGCAGTAATCAGTGTCTAAATTAAATCGGGCAGTTGGGACATAATTTTATCCCTTACACATGGTCAGAAAGGATACGATGTTCTGCAATTTTAGCCATGAGGTCATCATTATCAAAAAGCAAAAGACAGATCACAGCAATAATGAAAAAGGCCACACCTCTTGTCTGGAAAACAAAAAAATAGCAATAGAAAAGGTGATTAAGAAAGCAGGAAAACAGAAATATGCCAAGAACTTTCAATAAAATTTAATTCAATATACCTCTGGATTGGGGGGTGAGGCAGGGAACAGGGAGAATTAAATCTGCCTTGATGTAGGTTATCTTGATAAGCTGAATTCCTGGTATAATAAATCTTAAGTATAGTCTTAAAAGGTTTTTTCACCAAGACTGTAAACACTCCATGAAGGAGTATTTTAAAATTACAAAATTACAGTTAGGTAGATATTCTTATGAATTTTAGACAAATGCTATGGTCACTTCTTTTATATTCCAAAACATGTGGGATATTTTCACAAAATAATGGCTAACCTTTGCTGGTCCTCCTCCTGAACTTGTGAACAGTACACTTAGCAGTGAAATGACAACAATATCGCTGTGCTCAAAAAGCAACAGAGTTCTGCAAAACAAGAGATACAAATCTCATTTATGACAAACAGTAAATAGAAAAATTTTTAACATGCGTGAATTGGGTTAAAATTTAGTCTGAACAAGCAATTAAATAGATGCATTTAGCTGCAATTCTAATTTTCAGTGGCAGATCTAGTAGTAATAATTTAATTTTTTTAAAAAATTATGGTGTACTTCTGAATATCAAGAAATCATTACCACCAATATTTCAGTAATGCTACACACCTATCTAAAAATAGTTGATTAAGTGTCATCACAAAAAAGAGGAAGAGTCACTGTGAAGCTATTTGAACTTTTTGTGGTTTCTTATTGCTATAATCATCTGAATGACTTCCTGGATTCCAACTAACCAAACGGTTACAACAATATCTGAATATAGGCTTGCCAAGCATCATACAAACCACCATCATACAAGGCCAGTCTCAAGAACATCATTGTGGTCTCCATGGAAACAGAATTATTCTGAAATTTCTATGATTTCTACATTTGGGAAGAGGTGCTTTGAAGCTATGACAGCCAGTTGATTGTTGAGGCCCAATTGTCAGGACTTGTGCCCGCAGAAATTAATTTCAATCCAGAGGTGAAAATGGGTTACTGATGTCAGAATGTCAGGTGACAGGTGGGGTGGTCTGCAGGAGGTGGGAAAGGTAAGGATCTGGACTGCTAGCCTGATCCAGTTCTGTACCCCTTCTTTATGTGAATAAACAAGTTGTCATTTTAGATATCTACAGTAAGTGCCCTGACAAGAATATATTTACCTTAAAGGTCCACATAGGGTGAGGCCAAAAAACCACAAGAGGGAAATTACACAGCCAACGACGGCATGTTTAACTATTTTGATCCACTGTAAGAGAAAACATAATCCCAATCATTAGAAATAACCATTACCAGTTAACATTTCAATTGCTGATTTTACTTGGGATATACAATTCAAATGAGGTCAAATGAACAACCTAAGAATCATTACCATAACTCTATTCTGCAGGCTAGAAATGACTACTTCTCACCTGCTCTGCCAACCCACTTGATTTCTTTGCTGGGTGCACAAGAAAGGGCTTCATCCCATGAATGCCCAGCACAGAAACTCAGCTCTTTCCCTCAGCCACCACCACACCATATTTCTATGCTGGATGAACTTATTCACCTGCTGCATGCCTAGCAAGGAAAGAAAGAAAGCAGGCTCTCCATTCAGCTGCCACCAATCTCCTCAATGCTGGGCATGTAAGAGGAAACTCATTTCCTGTGCAACTAGCAGATATGGACCGTGGGATGGCAGAGAAGCGGCTGAATGCTTCATTCCTTCCAAAGCAGGCTGCTTAGCTTCTATGCAGGTGGCTAAGGAGGTAAAGTGCTGCTCTTCACATCCAGCATAGCAATGCAGTGAGCTGACAGGGGAATCAAGCACAGTCTTCCATCTAGTTCATTCAGAAATTCCTAGTCAATCTATGACAACCAGTTGAGTGGGATGCTTTCAACACAGAGTAGAGCAGATCCATAGTTTTTTAGCAACCTCAACTAAGGCTTCTATGGGAAAATGCTCACATTGTTTAACCCAAACATGTGTGTCAATTTGTCCTAAAAGCCACTTGCTTGGAGAGCTATTATTTGGAGTCTTTAACTGAACAAAGAAGTAGGGCTTTATGCAACCCAGCACTCATGAGGACAATATCAACTTCAGCCTGTAACATGGCAGATAGGGTACCATTAGCTACTGCAATAAGATTTGACAAATTCATTCCCTTTCTTCTATGGTATCTAGATCTTCAAATTTCCACATATAACCTAATGTCCATATAATTATTCAAACCACAGGCACTTTAAGTATTCGAAATGCAGGGAACTAGTTTCCAAATTAACTTTAAACTGACAATCTTGGTAATTCTTTAATTTTAAAATACTGTTCAGATACACACATACCAGATACTATATTTTCTTAGCTTCCCAAGAGCATTGTCCAGATAAAAATCATAATGACAAATCTCTTGAACAGTTTGATTGATTTAATACAGCCACAGGGAAGCAGCAGTTTTTTGACATAGCACAAGTATTTCCACTCCCCACAAAATAAAGTATCAAATAATACAATTCCTTGTACTGTATCAAGAGTAGTGAACCTTTGTTGCTCTGTGGGCTACATTTTATTAGGATAGTCAAAGGCCAAATTTGACGGGTGGGCAGACAGCTATAGGGAGCCTTTTAAATCTGATACAGTGGAACCTCGGTTGTTGAATGCTTTGGAAGCCAAACACTTCGGAACCCGAACGCCAACAACCCGGAAGTGAATGCTTCCATTTTCAAACGCGCCTTGGAAGTCTAATGGCTTCTGAGGCGCGTTTCTCCATTTTTTAAAAGGAATTTGCTGACCAGCAATTGCACCTGGTTGTCAAACATTTTGGAAGTTGAATGGTCTTCCGGAATGAATTACCTCTGACAACAGAGGTTCCACTGTAGTGACAAAGGACACGAGCCCACTGTAGAACTGCTGAAATTTCTTCAAATTGGCAAAATGTACCTTAATAAGCAGAACTACTCCACCATCCCATGTGAACACCAAGAAATGATAATGGCCAATATGATTAAACCTAAGCTGATAAAAGTACAAAGTTCCCCTATAGGATGCAACTTTCAAAAGTTCTATAGGGAACCAATCCATTGAGGAACTACTACGCAAGCTCCACTGAAATAAACACTAATGCTCTTGCACAACTTTAATTCATTTCCATGTGGCCGTGGCCCCAAGGCAGCAAGAAGTTTCCCATTAGGAGAAAAGTAGTTTTAGTTCTTAAAGTTTACATTTTAGAAGAACAAGCTACATATATAAATCACATCTAGAATACTCACCTGATGTCTGGTGACAGGTTTTCCAGATGAAAATGGTTTTTGAAATAAAATCATAAAAAATGCCGACCTATGAAAAATTGGGATTTCCATTAAATCAAGTGAAATTACAGTTTATAGAAGGCAAGTGTGCAAACCAACACTGGCTATGTGTTTTAAAATACTTATTTTAAGTATCAGTACATTTTGAATTTTAATCCTACAAAACAGAAAATGAGCTCTTAGCCACTAGTTTGGTCCAAATCAGCTTGCAAACATGCTTCTGACCATGGTTCTAAACAGTGGTTTGGTACCAATTATGTTCAGCGAAAACATTGGTGCAGACGAACACCAACTAGTTAGCTGTGAAAATAAATGAGGACAAGAGGGATTTGCTTTAGTGACTACAAGGCATCACATCTGAACCTACATACCTCCAGATATAGGGCGGTATATAAATTCAATAAACAATAATAAAAAATTATCAACTGTAAATCTATGATTAGTAAAAAAGCAAGTTACAAAATTAATAAAGATATAAAATTAATCTCAATAGAAGTTGCTGTAATCAAAAGTCAACTTACCCAAGCTTCACTATGAAGATAAACTGTACAAGGTGAACTACTTTCAGGAGGTCATAAGATTCAAACAATCCTAAAGCCTTCAAAAACTTAGTTAAGCACAGTAACACAATATATTTAGTCAGGCTGGGGAGAAAAAAAAGGGAAAAATGTTCTATGAGATATTGGCAAACATTTAGATATGAAAATTTAAATATATTCAATTTATATTATTCTAAAAAGGAAACATTTAGAGCACCATGTCAATAAACACAACTTACTCTTGACCATGTTTACTTGCCCCGGCAGATAACTCTCTAATTGTACCTAAACAAAAGGTTGAACAAAAACAAAACTGTGGGGCCTGGATGTGTCTGTTTACTCTTCAAAACATCTTTATACTGGAATACTATGAAATAGATAGATTATGTCCACCTGGGGCAAATTTCAACTCAACATTGTTTATCAAGTGCTGTAGTGTTGATATGTCAAAATGTATGCAGTTATATGCTTGAAGCACAAAACACTATACCACTATGGATTTCTGTGCTCCAATATTTAAAAGAACAAGATGA
The DNA here is from genome assembly GCF_965112155.1 of Podarcis liolepis. Lineage (NCBI taxonomy): Eukaryota > Metazoa > Chordata > Lepidosauria > Squamata > Lacertidae > Podarcis > Podarcis liolepis. The sequence goes on from NC_139565.1 coordinate 38,342,720, forward strand.
CTTCTGGGATAGGAGGCACTGCAACCAGCCTGCCAGTCACTACATGTGCCATAGAACTTGAAATCTGGGTCTGGGAATGTGTGACTGGAACAAGAAGAAGAATGCTTCTATGCAACTCAAAATACTGCATGGTTGGTCTACTAAAAGATAACCTTAGCAAACAAGTGAGCCTAGTTATCCTACAGCCACCTGTGCATCTGAACTAAACAGATGAAACCTATATAGGGAAGCTAGATCCAGAGATTGTGAACCTTTCATGCTGCTTCACAAGCTACCAAACTCGTACACGATCCCCACTTGCAAGTCATCACAGATGCCTATCCTACCTACATGCACTTTGCTGTGCACATACTGCTATGTGAGATATGCATACCAGCAGGAAAATTATATATTGCAATCTACCTGCAGAAATCATGTTACTTCTGTGTAGGAGTTTGACAATGTGTTAAATGGCTCCTGGGAGTTGCACATAATGGAGAACTAGCTACACAGAATGGAAAATCTCAGAAGCTGTCCAATGTGGGATTTTCCCTATTAAGCACAAGGTTTAAATAAAGGATCACATTGTGGGTTTGGACCTGTCACTAAGCCAGCCAGATGCAAAAAGAGAGACATGTGTGTGGCTCCTATATCTTTACCACAGAGGCAATCTGGGAGACGCAGCTTGACATGTCAAAATATTGGACACAGGAGGAAAAATCTAACCGTATCTCAGGAGTTTCCCTGATTCTACATAACTATCTAAGTTTTAAATCCCAACGAAGGGCAGCTTTGTTCATTTCTTTCAGCAAGAACACCAAGTCTCGTGACAAAACAGGTATCTTTGGGCACAAACTTCCAGAACCCAATTTACCATTAGGCACTACATCGGATGGCGTGGACTCCAACTCACCAAAGCCTATGCTTTAAGAAGCTGGCAAGCCTTCGATGGGAGCACAAGATTCTGCATTGTTTGAGCGGGTCAAAGTGACTGTTCTCTTTCTGATAACAATAGGAGCCCTTGAGCACTTATTCAACAGTATAGGATGGGGGTAGGCAACCTAAGGCCCAGGGGCCAGATGCGGCCCAATCACCTTCTCAAACCGGCCCACGGACAGTCCAGGATTCAGCGTGTTTTTACATGAGTAGAATTTGTCCTTTTATTTAAAATGCATCTCTGGGTTATTTGTGGGGCCTGCCTGGTGTTTTTACATGAGTAGAATGTGTGCTTTTATTTAAAATGCATCTCTGGGTTATTTGTGGGGCATAGGAATTCGTTCATTTTTTCCCTCTTCAAAATATAGTCTGGCTCCCCACATGGTCTGAGGGACGGTGGACCAGCCCCTGGCTGAAAAAACTTGCTGACCCGTTATAGGAAGTCCTGTGCTCCTTCAACCTAACATAGAGGTCAACTTTTCCCTTTTCTTGCGAGGAATCCTATTCGGAATAAGGGGATTTCCCTTAAAAAAAGGGAAACCTTGACAGCTATGATCCCTAATCTGATGGCCAGGCATAGCTCAAGACAATGCCCGGCTCCTTCTGAGCCTACGCCAGCCTTCCCTGCAGAGCAGGCCGAGCATAGGAAGCTGCCTTACACCGAGAGGCCCATCTTAGCTCAGCATGGTCCGCCCTGACTGGCAGCGGCTGCCCAGGATGAGGCACCTCTCGACCCTCCCTGGAGGCACCGGGGATTCAACCCGGGATGCTCCGCCCCTTGGCCGCCCCCTCCGCGCCCCCTAAGCACGCCTGTCGGGGTGAGTTTGGCGGCGCCCCCCCCAGGCGGGAGCCCCTCTGCCCGCTCCACCCCCGGCGCAGGCCGTTACCGGGCGCTGGGCACGTCCACGGGCCCCAGCCGCCCGCCTCCGGGCAGGACCTCGCCGCCGCCGCATTTCTCCTCCATCGCCGGCTCTCGGGCCGGGCCTCCTCAGCCGCCGCCGCCGCCTTCGCTCCCCGCGCGGGGCTGCCTCATCCTCCGCGGGCTGAGGGCCGGCTCCGCCAACAGGCAAGGCCCGCGGGCAGGCCTGGGCCCGCAGCGGAAGAGGAAGAGGCTGGGAAACGGCAGAGCCACGTCCTCACTTGACGCCGGAACTGCTGCTCCGGGAGAGCGTCGGATCCTTGGGGGGGGGGTGTGTGTGAAGGAAACGCGCGATGCCTTTAACGACTACGCTCCCCCTCCCCTCCCGGTGGCTAAATGGATTCGCCCAGCCAGGGCTCATAGTGTTTCTAGAGAGTGCGGTGCAGCGCCACCTATTGGCCGAAAGTCGGTGTTTCTCCAAGCGGCCCGGTTTTCTAGCACAGGTATGTCGAAGGTTGGCCGCCGGATATAGTTGCTGAACTACAATTCCTATCAGCCCCAGCAAGCACGGCCAGGCATGATGGGATTGGTAGTTCAGCAAAGCACCTGGCGGCTTTGAGGTTCCCATATACCTGTACTCGGAAGTAAGCGCGCCACTTCCACCGAGTTAACAGAAGTCCAGGAAGCCGCGTTATGCTTGCCAGGCTCTTTGCCGGTCTAGCCCAGTATTTTATCTTCTCTGGCTGGCAGCTGTGGCTTCCTAGGATCTGCGTCAGGAAACGGCCTTTCCGTTTGCTGCAGGGGTACCTGATCCACCTGCTGGGATCTTCTTCATGCAACGCCTCTCCATGAGCTGTTGCCCTTCCCCATGTTCAGTCGGGCTTCATTCTCAAATAAATGTGGGCACACATTACTCAGAAGTAAGTCCTGATGAGTTCCATGGAGCAACCGCCCCCTGGGGCTTCTCCAGACTGCATTTATTGAGCATTCATCCTGATTTACTGAGCACCCTGATTTGCTTGCACAATGCAAGCTTAGGTGATATCCAGGCTATACTCAGCATTCATTCTGACTTGCCAGCAGAGAGGTGATGCGACAACGAACATTTATCCCGATTTCACCCTAGTTTGCCTCATGCGGTGGTTACACACCCTCCTATTAACCTATTATTCCCCCCCCACCTTTTAGTGCATTTTCCCATCACTTTAGGTGCCTCCAGACTGTCATTGTTTTCTGTGAGGGTTTAAAGCACACCCCATAACTTTAGGTTTGTATCTTTAAAGTGAACTAAATAGCTTTGCTCCCTTTGTGCAGGGATTGGGGAGGGACTGGACTCCAAACTCCAATCAGCCCCAGCCAGCATGGCTGATGGGAGGAAGGGAGCTGCAGTCCAGCAACATCTGAAGGGCTGCAGGTTCCGCATCCCTGTCCTAGGGCAATAAATCAACTTAAAAATAACAACAATAACCAATCTGGTATGTTTACAAATAAGAGCACAAGAAGAGCCTGCTGGATCAGGCCAATGGCCGATCTAGTCCAGCATCCTGTTCTCACCATGGCCAACCAGATGCCTACAGGAAACCAGCAAGCCTTGTAGGGTTTCCCATTTCTCACATTTACCAGTTCCTCATATTTATGTCCTAAACCACCAGCCATATTACATGCAGATTTCTGCAGAGTGATTCCATCTTTATTTCCATTCCTTGTTTCTGTCTTCCTGGTGAATGTATTTGCATGCGGAACAGATGGCAACAGATCTGTATTTGTTCTGTTATTTTTACTCTTTATTTCATCGTTTAGATACATTTTTAAAAAAATTAATACGGAATAGGCTTTTTCTAAATGAACAAAATCCCTTTAAAAAGTGGATTTCTTGCAACAACTTTAATCTACTTTAATTGTACAAAGCTACATTACTGGTGCGCAACTGAATCCTGCCCTGAATGCCTGGAGGTGACCTAGGATTTCCTGGAACTTATGCAGCATTCAACAGGATTTATTTTCTCGTGGAGCCCGCTGCAGTCCTACTCTCCAGCCTCGTCTTCCTTGGCTTGCCAGACTAAAGGAATGAGAATAATCTGACACCTTGCGATCCAGGCCTGGGAGGCTCTGTGTGTGAAATTACATTCGATTTCACCCTCTTGCCCTGATCTGATCTTAGTAGAGCCTGATCATCGTGGACGGTGCTCATCTTTGCCTGCCTGCCTGCCTCGTGCACCAAGTTACTGGAAGGTCTGGCTTGAGTTGGCCATGCCAGCAAGAGACAATTTCTTGAGGAAACCCAACAACTGTGAAAGGCGAGACTGGAGCTGGCCACATGTGACCTCAGCCGTGTAGACATGCCACCCGTCCTCTGGGGCGGAGGGTGGCCATTTGACACCTGGTGTCAAGGCTGTCAAAGCAGGGGCAAGAGTTGAGTATCAGGACATACTGTCCCAAAATAATTTCATTCAGGTTAATTAACCCTTAATGTATTTGTATTACGTTGATTGAGAAGGGCGCTCAGAGTTTGGAGACTCCTATTATCTTCACAAAGCAACAATTCCCAGCATTCCCTAGGAGGAGGGCTTGATTGTTAAACCACTCTGAGAATTATAGCTCTGGGAGGGGAATAGGGGTATCCTAGCAACTTTTAGTATCTTTAAGAAACTACAGTCCCCAGGATTCTGTTTCAGTTGTGTTAAGTTGTGGGTGAACATATCAGACGACACAGCGATTCTTCAAACAGCTCTTGTTTATTCACAGGCCAGAACAGAACTGAACTGAAGGGTTCAGTCAGCCTGCTTATATAGAGCTCCAGTACAATGTAACTGTAACAATTTTCTAAAACTATCCAATCACTGAACGTCACTTTCGATCCCTTATTTGCATAACTATCTACAGTATCCCCCTGCTGGCCCAGGGTGAGAACTTCAGTACATAACAAGTTGGGCCCTATGTGTGTTCTTAGGCTAGGTTGCAACTTGAAACCTACAGAACACCTGAAAGGCATTATACGAGAGTATGATGCGTCCTCCCAAAGTGATTAAAGTACCAATTGTGACATCTTAGAGAGAGAGAGAGAAGGAATAATTTGCTACTAAATTATTGTCTTAGTCATTTGCTAAATCATGCAGATTTAAACTGCTATTCGGTATGCGCATTTATCTGAGAATAGGTCCCACTGAGCACAAAGGAACTTCTGAGTAGATATGCATAGGATTGCACTGTTGATTTGATTAACTGAGTAAACTTTATTCAGTTGCATGACAGCCTTATAATGATATTGTTAAGTTGTGGGTGAACATATCAGACAACACAGCGATTCTTCAGACAGCTCTTGTTTATTCACAGGCCAGAACAGAACAGAACTGAAGGGTTCAGCCAACCTGCATATATAGAGCTCCACTACAACACAGCAGTGACAACTTTCTGTAACTATCCAATCACTGAACGTCACTTTCAATTCCTTATTTGCATATGTGGACCTGAGTGAAAACTATCTACAGTACAGTATCCCCCTGCTGGCCCAGGGTGAGAACTTCAGTACATAACAGATATAATCCATGGTATAGGCATAAAATCATATCCATGTACAGTGGTGCCTCGCAAGACGAAATTAATTCGTTCCGCAAGTTTTTTCTTCTTGCGAGTTTTTCGTCTTGCGAAGCACGGTTTCCCATAGGAATGCATTGAAAATCAATTAATGCGTTCCTAGGGAAACCGCTTGCCAGGCTGGCGGTGCGGAGAAGGGCTTTTCTCCCCACCGCAAGCCTTCAGCACAGGTAGGGGAACAGAGGGGAAGGCGCGCAGCGCTTTCCCTCTGTTCCCGGGGCTTGCGTGGGAGGAGGGTTTTTCCTCCCCACCGCCAACATTCAGAACAGCATTCTGAATGTTGGCGGTGGGAAGGAAAACCCTTCTCCCACCCCAAGTCTTCAGGACAGCCATCCGAAGGCTGGCGCGGGGAGAAGGTCTCTCCGCCCCCCCCCCACGCCAGGCTTCAGTGCATCCTTCAGAGGCTGCTGCCATAGTCACGCGTCACTTCTCCAGCTGGGAGAGGGTCGCGGGGCTATGGCTTCTTTAGCCCCGCGCGGGCTCTCCCGGCTGGAGAGGTGACGGGCGCCTATGGAGGCTCCTGCCATAGGCGCCCGTCACCTCTCCAGCCGGGAGAGCGCGCGTGGGGCTTAAGAAACCCCCCGCGACCCTCTCCCGGCTGGAGAAGTGACGCGCGCCTATGGCAGGAGTCTCCATAGGCGCCCGTCACCTCTCCAGCCGGGAGAGCGCGCGCGGGGCTAAACCAGCCCCCCGCGACCCTCTCCCGGCTGGAGAGGTGACGGGCGCCTATGGAGGCTCCTGCCATAGGCGCGCGTCACCTGGGAGAGGGTCGCGGGGGGCTTCTTTAGCCCCGCGCGCGCTCTCCCGGCTGGAGAGGTGACGGGCGCCTATGGAGGCTCCTGCCATAGGCGCCCGTCACCTCTCCAGCCGGGAGAGCGCGCGCGAGGCTAAAGAAACCCCCCGCGACCCTCTCCCGGCTGGAGAAGTGACGCGCGCCTATGGCAGGAACCTCCATAGGCGCCCGTCACCTCTCCAGCCGGGAGAGCGCGCGCGGGGCTAAACCAGCCCCCCGCGACCCTCTCCCGGCTGGAGAAGTGACGCGCGCCTATGGCAGGAGTCTCCATAGGCGCCCGTCACCTCTCCAGCCGGGAGAGCGCGCGCGGGGCTAAACCAGCCCCCCGCGACCCTCTCCCGGCTGGAGAGGTGACGGGCGCCTATGGAGGCTCCTGCCATAGGCGCGCGTCACCTGGGAGAGGGTCGCGGGGGGCTTCTTTAGCCCCGCGCACGCTCTCCCGGCTGGAGAGGTGACGGGCGCCTATGGAGGCTCCTGCCATAGGCGCCTGTCACCTCTCCAGCCGGGAGAGCGCGCGCGGGGCTAAAGAAACCCCCCGCGACCCTCTCCCGGCTGGAGAAGTGACGCGCGCCTATGGCAGGAACCTCCATAGGCGCCCGTCACCTCTCCAGCCGGGAGAGCGCGCGCGGGGCTAAACCAGCCCCCCGCGACCCTCTCCCGGCTGGAGAAGTGACGCGCGCCTATGGCAGGAGTCTCCATAGGCGCCCGTCACCTCTCCAGCCGGGAGAGCGCGCGCGGGGCTAAACCAGCCCCCCGCGACCCTCTCCCGGCTGGAGAGGTGACGGGCGCCTATGGAGGCTCCTGCCATAGGCGCGCGTCACCTGGGAGAGGGTCGCGGGGGGCTTCTTTAGCCCCGCGCGCGCTCTCCCGGCTGGAGAGGTGACGGGCGCCTATGGAGGCTCCTGCCATAGGCGCCCGTCACCTCTCCAGCCGGGAGAGCGCGCGCGAGGCTAAAGAAACCCCCCGCGACCCTCTCCCGGCTGGAGAAGTGACGCGCGCCTATGGCAGGAACCTCCATAGGCGCCCGTCACCTCTCCAGCCGGGAGAGCGCGCGCGGGGCTAAACCAGCCCCCCGCGACCCTCTCCCGGCTGGAGAAGTGACGCGCGCCTATGGAGGCTCCTGCCATAGGCGCGCGTCACTTCTCCAGCCAGGAGAGGATCGCGGCAGGCTGCTTTAGCTTCTTTAGCTTCGGAGCATCCTTCCGAAGCCTGGCGGCAGAAAGAGGTGTCCCCGCCCCGCTGCCAGGCTTCGGAGGAGGTCCGAGGACAGCGGGGAAGACGCGCTGCACTTCCCCGCTGTCCCGGAGATTTCCCTATGTGCTTTCGTCTTGCGAAGCAAGCCCATAGGGAAATTCGTTTTGCGAAGCGCCTCCAAAATGGAAAACCCTTTCGTCTAGCGGGTTTTCCGTCTTGCGAGGCGTTCGTCTTGCGGGGTACCACTGTACAGTGGTACCTCGGGTTAAGAACTTAATTCGTTCTGGAGGTCCGTTCTTAACCTTAGACGGATCTGGCAACTTCTGTTTCAGTGTATCTGAAGAAGTGTGCATGCACACGAAAGCTCATACCAAGAACTAACTTAGTTGGTCTTTAAGGTGCTACTGGAAGGAATTTTTTTATTTCGTTCTTAACCTGAAACTGTTCTTAACCTGAAGCACCACTTTAGCTAATGGGACATCCTGCTGCCGCCGCGACACCACTGCACGATTTCTGTTCTCATCCTGAAGCAAAGTTCTTAACCCGAGGTACTATTTTTGGGTTAGCGGAGTCTGTAACCTGAAGTGTCTGTAACCTGAAGCATCTGTAACCCGAGGTACCACTGTATAGAAAATAGAAATATGTTCAGGTAGGTATTTCCACTTCAAAAAATCAGGAACTGAAGATATCCAGCCTGCTCTTACCCAATTTTACATGGAAGTAAATCCTAATATTTCAGTGATGTTACTTCCTGAGTAAAAGTGTACAAAGGATTGCAGCTTGAATAAATTACCAAATGGTACATTATTGAGAGAAGATATCCAAAACACTATGAGTCCTCTCTAAAGCCCTTATATGAATGCTAGGTCAGGGATCTGCAACCCGTGGCTCCGGAGCCGCATGTGGCTCTTTTACACCTTTGCCGCGGCTCCGGGGCGGATACTAGCGAGGGGAGGAGGCGCATTGTGCGCCCCGACACTCCCCACTGTGGCGGGCGCTGTACTGGCTGTGACATCGCATGGGGACGGTGCGTGCGTTAGTCACGCACCGTCCCGACGTCACCTTCCCGCCCGCCCGCCCACTACATTGTAAGGGGCATGTACGCTGGTCACTGCATTGAAAGGGGGCATGTACGCTGGTCACTGTTTTGAAGGGGAGTGAAGAACACACCCACAAAAAAAGGTAACTTGTTAATTTAATGTTTATTTCTATGAGGAGGAGTAATTCTGAGGGGTCAAACAAAGAAATAATTTTAAAAAGTGACAAAAAAGTTATTTTTATAATGACGAGTTTTGCGGCTCCCAGTTTTTTTTCCTTCGGAAACGGGTCCAAGTGGCTCTTTTTGTCTTAAAGGTTGGAGACCCCTGTGCTAGGTTGTTATTGGAAAACTGTCAATGCTTTGTAATATTTATTTACTAATTTATTTGAGGTATTTCTATACTACTTAATATTCAGAATTTCTAATATGGAGCTTTGTAATGTTCAGTCTTATAGTGCAGTTCCCCAAGGTTTATCTGGGAGGAAAATGTCTCATTAACTCAGTGAAATAACTTTCAAATGGCATGTTGGGTTCCAAGGCACAGAACTGGGTTCACATGCTTAAGAAAGCTAGAGTTTAAGAATAAAAAAAAGTTCTGCAAAAGCCAGTTTACAGCAGCCTCCAGCGCTGTATAATCAGTACAGAGCCTAAATTTACACTCGCCCACGTTGCCCCGACTGGGAAAAGAACAGTTTGGCACAGTGCCTCCTTAGCCCACACAAACCCCTCTGGACAGGAAAGAAGGAGGAGCTTGTGCCGTAATAATTGATATCAAAGGAGGAGAAACTGTGTTGCTAGGACGTTGCTTTTCCAGTGACTCACGCAGCATGGATTAAAAATCCTTTGAGCTGTACAATCGATAATATATCACTCTGGGTTTCAAAGGAAAGGTCGGGAGGGTGGTGGTGGGGAGAGTGCCGTTGCTGTCTGTATTTGCTGACCGTGTCCATTCTTAAATGCACCCATGCAAATGCCAGATGCACTTTCAAAAGGGTCACATTGTGGTCCTGTGAGTCAGAGGCCTTCCATTCATGGAAACGGAACCCTCACTTCTGAGACATGAATGGCTCAGAGAACTGTAGGATCGGGTAGCTCACAAAGCTCAGCTTTGGAGTCTCATTTTGTGGGAACGATACCACTGGGAACCTCCTTTGCTTCTTGAGATTGTAGATCTTCTGCAATCTGCATCCATCCACTGATGGATTCAGACAGTGCACCTTTTCTATCCAGAAGGGGGAGATGTTGCCAAACAGCAGAGTGCATGTTACAGAGTTCTGAAAACTTGACCTCAGGAACACACTCTCTTGAAGTATGCAGCGCAAGAGTCACTGTTTGCATAGTACTTAAAGGGTTTTACCTTTGAGGGGTAGGTAACAACTCTTAAAAGCCTCCTCAAGAATATAATGTACCAACAGTGTGGCTATCTCAGGACAGCTGAGGTTTATGGCCCTGATCCATAAAGTGAATTTTCTGTAAAGTGCAGCTTGGTTGATAATGCACTGCTCATAGCTATGTGCGGTGGCCTCAGATAGCAGACAGGCACGCACATTTAGTTCCATATGCTTCACATGACAGATGGGGAGGAGCATCCCTGTTTGCACATTGCAGGGCCGATACAGGCTGATGTTCCTTGAGATATAAGTTCCTTGAGAGATCTTGGAAACAAGGCATGTGGCTCTCAATTCACCATGAAAAAATTTACACAGTATTTGATTTGGAGATCCAGGCAGTGGATGCACATATTTTGCACCAGGTTATGTGCATCAATTAAATTTGTGCAGGGAAGTCTGTTTCTGAAATAGACCACTGTTTTGTTGCTTGGCTAGTGTATTAAGAATATGTCCACATTAGCACCTTAAAATGCAGCAAGGTCATTTCCCCCCTCCCCACATTTGAGCTGTATTCTTCACATCTCAGAGGGGGCGAGGATGTCCAAGGTGTGTGACTGGTTTGGTTTCTCTGTCCTCTCCCACCGATTGCAGCCTCAAAAACTAGCAGTGGGAGCCCACTGGATTTACAATAAGTGGTGATGTGAACATACCCTAAGTGGCTCTGGCTGCAATCATGTACACATCCACTCAGAAGTAGCCCCATTGAGTTCAGTGAGGCTGCAATCCTGCACAAATAAACCCGCTAGACTGGGGGTTGGCAGAGTGGCAGCCCTCTGCTTGACCTCCTGTTGCCCATGTCAAGAGGGGGCGAGGCAGTGGTGAGGTCAACACAGCACAAACTTGCTGGCAGGACAGATGACTGGTTCTGTTGGTTTGCACCAAGCTGACCTTGCCCCCGCCACCCTGTTCCCCTCTACCTCCCAGTGAGTAGCAGCGATGCAAGCAGGTGTAGGAAGGTCAGGTGAGTGCTTCCCCAACTGCTACTGCATATGCTCAAGAGCAGGCTTCCTCAACCTCGGCCCTCCAGATGTTTTGAGACTACAATTCCCAGCATCCCTGACCACTGGCCTTGCTAGCTAGGGATCATGGGAGTTGTAGGCCAAAAACATCTGGAGGGCCAAGGTTGAGGAAGCCTGCTCAAGAATAAGACCTTCTGCTGCAAACAGTGGGACGTACGTATGAGTAAAAAGGCATTAAAATACAAGTGTTATTCTAATCCTGAATTTTGGACACAACGGAGAGGTAAAAGATTTGGATTATCATAAAAGATGCAGGAGGAAATGATTAACAATAGGACCCACAAAGGGGAGGAGGGAAGTCCAGGAGATTCTTTGGAATCTTGTTTCTATGTTGGATGTTGGATGTGACTGTAAAATTTTAATCTGAAAAACCAAATAAATAAATTTACAAAAAATGCATAGGACTGTGCTATTCATGAACTTAAAACACAATCCTGTTGATGTATTTAGGTCTCACCAAGTCAGTGGGGCTTTCTTTTGGGAAGCATGTGTCAGATTAAAGCCTTTATAAATCTCAGGCCACTATGAGAGTATAAATGTGCCATTTGGGAACTTTCCACTTCTTTGAAAATGATGTTTACAAAAGAGAGAGAGAGAGAGAGAAAGAGAGGAAAGGTGTAAGAAAACTGTGTAAAGTGATGCGTTGACACAATTTTTAAAAATAGGTATTTACAAGTGAAAAAGGACAAAGGAAAACAAATACCAAGTCGAAATAGGCCAATAATATTTTCAAAAGGGTGAGGAACCTGTGGCCCCCCAGGTGTTGGACTCCATTGGTCCCTACCTGCATGGCCAGTGGTCAAAGATGATGAGAGTTGTAGTCCAGCAACATCCAGAGAGCCAGTGTGGTGTAGTGGTTAAGAGCGGTAGACTCGTAATCTGGTGAACCGGGTTCGATTCCCCGCTCCTCCGCATGCAGCTGCTGGGTGACCTTGGGCCAGTCACACTTCTCTGAAGTCTCTCAGCCTCACTCACCTCACAGAGTGTTTGTTGTGGGGGAGGAAGGGAAAAGGAGAATGTTAGCCGCTTTGAGACTCCTTCGGGTAGCGATAAAGCGGGATATCAAATCCAAACTCTTCTTCTTCAGAGGGTCACAAGTTGGCCCCCAGCCTTGCTTTAAGAGAGATCATAGAACTGAATCATAGAATTGTAGAGTTGGAAGGGGTCCCAAGGGGCAGCAAGCCCAACCCCCTAAAAAGTAGGAAGTACCTCAAAAGTAGGAAGTGGGGATCCTTGCAAAAAAGAAAAGAAAAAAAAGAGACATAAACAAACCTTTCATAAAGCCAACTGAATAAAGCAGCACTTAAAGGAACAGCCCTGAATTTTATTCTCTATATTGCTTGACGGCTTTAATAGATGGGCGTTTGATGAAATCGTCAACTGCCTAGCAAATTTATTCATTTAGGATTTTGTTTATCTGTGGTGGAGCATATATCGTTATCTTTATGGCCTTGTGTTTATTGAGCAATAGCAACCGGAAGGGCAGTCAAGGAAAAGACAGCTGAGTAACACAATTACTGAGCATGTGGAAGGTGGGTGGATCTCTGTCTGCCTCTCCCGCCTCCCACCCCCCACGCTTTAGCCCGAGAGGCCCTAACATATGCTAAGGCTTTGCTTTGTATTTTTGGTCCCCTCGTCCTGCCGCCTCCTGCCACTATTTGCATGTGCAGTTTCCAAAATACAAAAATACGACCGTGTGGAGCAAACTATGGCAGGGAAGCATGCAGACGGCTGCATTCCACGGGCCTTTTTAATACCCCCATTGAGTAACAGGATCTCCGGCAAGAAGCAGGGAATTCCGGAGCTGGCAAATGTTGGGGGTGGAGAGAGAAAGGGAGAAAAGCACGTTAAAACAAAAATAAAATAAAATGCCACCACCTTGTGCAACGTCGGTCTTAACAGATTAATGGAGACTTGGAACTAACTGACATAGATCTACAAAAGGAATTGTTTTTTTAATTTAATTATTAAGTGCTTCCCAGCCTCACCACAGATGGTTTGGGCCTAGACAGGAGTGTGAAATCCTTTCAGCCTGGGGCTGCACATTCCCTCATAGATGATCTTCCAAGGGCCACATGCCCCTGTGTGGGACAGCGTCTGAGGCAGATCAACAGCAGTCTCTTACGTCTGGACAGGTGGCGACAATCCAGCTGAGCAAAACAATACATAAATAAGCACTTTTCTAAACACATACTCTCTCTCTCTTACACACACCCCTCTCCAAGCAAATATGAGGCACCGTCACAGCTCAAGGGCACACTTCAGTCAGGCAAAAGCACTTGAGGGGGGTGCAGAACAGGGCAGGTGAGGGGTGTGCCCTGGAGATGGGCCTAGTGACAGGGGTGGGAGTCAGGAGCAGGTCTGCAATAAATCACATGGCATCAGCGAAGTTAACATTTTCAAGGAAGCACTGTTGACTCAGGAGGCCAGACCTAGTGAGCACAGCTCATCCCAGTAGATCTTGCCCCTATGAGGCAGTTGTAGGGACTGTAGGTCCCACCTCCTCATGGTTGCCTAAGTCTCCTCCTCCCCAAGCAATCTGAGACTTCATCGCCTTGCTCTGCCCTCTTCTACCGCTTCTGGTTCTGGGAGACCAGCAGGGAAGGGAGCTGGTCTCAGCAGAAGGTGGAGACCCCCTTGGCTTCTTTAGCAGCCTGTCTCTACTCTGCCTCCTGGCCTCCCTCCTCTCCAGCCTCTGCTTCTGGACTACTGTCTGCCACAGACACTCCCTGCTCACTAAACCTTGTTCCCTCTTCCTTCTCCCAGTCTTCTCCCTCTGGCTACTCATTGTTGTCCCACTATTAATTCCCAGGCTCTGGGCCTTCTCCCCTTGGGGGTTCCCCAGCTGGTGCCTCCCACCCCTCCTTTGCATCCAGCCAGTCCATGGCACCTACAGAACATTCAAAGGGCCAGAGAGTGAGGCATGGAGGGCCACATGTGCCCCCCCATGCAGTTCTCCACTTACAGCTTAGATGCAGGCAGCCCAGTAGCTTGAACTGTGTTTACAGAGATGCCCCAGGGTGGGGCTTTTTGGAGTGAGCTGGGGGGAGAATAAGCAAGAGTGATGTGGAGAAGGAAGCTTTGCAGCATCTGCAGAAAGCAGACAACACCATGTTGTGTTGGATCTTGGGGATGCTGTGATCTAATCTCTATGTTGCTCTCAACTGGCAAATACTGAGGGCTCAGCCCTGTACAAAGGGCAGAATTGTGCCCATTCCTCCTAATTTGTCGCTGTGAAGAGTGCTTTGTGTGTGCACTGAAACTTGTGCACTGAACAGGGGCATGCAAGCTTCCTCCTTTTACGTTACCTTGTCTATTTTACTTTGCCCCCCCTCTGTGTGTGTGTGTGAGTGAGTGAGAGAGAGAGAGAGATGTGTGTGAGAGAGAATAGGTATATACCTGCATGTGTATACATATAAATAGGTACGCATACATATATACAATATAGTACAGATATAGCTGGGGTGTTTTTTTAAAGCTCTGTTTTGTTGCAACAGACTTGAATTCACTTGCATCATCAGATTAACAGCCCCTCCTTCTGTTAAACAGCCTCTATGGTAGAATTCTTCTGCAAGGCGGGAACCAGACCCATTGCAGTAGTCTTTGGCTATACATATCACTTTAGTGGTTGTTTTTTTACCTGACCAAAAATAGTTACCGGAAGAAAGCCTTCCTGCGTTTTTTTTAAAATAAAAATAATTCTCAGAAATACCACTGTTCCACAGCACATAAATGTCAGAAGCGTTTCTGTGTGCTACCTAGTAAAAAACAAGACAGAACATGACCAGCAAGACAGTTCCCCACATAATTGCTTAAATGTGCTTAATCTTATATAGTACTCCTTTGAAACAGTGGTTAGCCTTTTTTTAAATGCTAACGCTTAGGACGTTTATCATTGCTACACCACATCATCTGTCTATGACATTGTGTCTACCTACATGGAACAACTCACTTTCAGGTGGGGTATTTTGTTTCTTCGAGCTAGAGGATTAAAATAATATACCCCTAAATTTATTTAAACAGCCCAATAACGTTGATTCACCACTTACCAAGGGGACGCGGGTGGCGCTGTGGGTAAAACCTCAGTGCCTAGGACTTGCCGACCGTATGGCCGGCGGTTCGAATCCCCGTGGCGGGGTGAGCTCCCGTCGTTTGGTCCCAGCTCCTGCCCACCTAGCAGTTCGAAAGCACCCCTAAGTGCAAGTAGATAAATAGGTACCGCTTTATAGCGGGAAGGTAAACGGCGTTTCCGTGCGCTGCGCTGGTGCTGGCTCGCCAGAGCAGCTTCGTCACGCTGGCCACGTGACCCAGAAGTGTCTTCGGACAGCGCTGGCTCCGAGCCTCTTAAGCGAGATGAGCACGCAACCCCAGAGTCGGTCACAACTGGCCCGTACGGGCAGGGGTACCTTTACCTTTACCTTTTTACAAGTTACCAAACATCATATTGAATGAATGCTTGCTGCTTTTGAAGTATTTTTATTGTTTGTAAGCCACTTTGGGATTCATTTGAATGAAAAGCGTCATTGATATATAATAAATCAAATCAAGATCAGATCAATTTAGGGCTAACAATATATTTTCATTGGACGCTACTTTTGATTCTTTTTATTTATTTATATTTTTTAAAAATGCTACCAGGGTATCCACCCGGTAGCTTGCCCAATTTTTCGCTGTATAAGACACACTTTTCTCTTTCTAAAAAGTATGGGGAAATGTCTGTGCGTCTTATGGAGCGAATGTGTGGTCCCTGGAGCCGAATCACTTTTTTTTTTTTTTTTTTAGAAAGAGGGAAGGGGGTGTTGAAACAAAGCCACTGATCAGCTGATCAGCAAGCGATTGGGAGGGGAGATAAGGGACTCTAGCGATAAAGGAGGCTGCCTGGGAGCGGGGAGGTAGAGACAGCAAACTTGCAAGGAGACGAGACAGGAAGATTAAAGCAATGAGGAGAGAAATTAGAAGAAAAGGAGGAGCAGAAAACTGCTCCAGCTAAGGAAAAGACACTAAGGCAAACAAGAGGGAAGGGGGTATTGAAACAAAGCCGCTGAGCAGCTGATTGGCAAGGGATCGGGAGAGAGATAAAGGACTCTAGAGATAAAGGAGGCTGCCTGGGAGGGAGGAGGTAAAAGCACATGGATCCTCAGGATTTTTGCATTGGGTCACCCCAAATTCTTCATCAGATCACACAGCATGTCCATGGCTACAGCCTGCACCCAAAAAAACCATGCATCCCTAGTTTTGTGGCGCTGCAATGGTGCAAAAACCTGGTTACAAAGGACAGATCCACATGGATTCTTAGGATTTTTGCATTGGGCTACCCCAAACTCACCGTCAAATCACATATCATGTCTGTTGCCACAGCATGAACCACAAAAATCATACATCCAGTGTTTCGTAAAGAATATTTTTTTTCTTGTTTTCCTCCTCTAAAAACTATGTGTGTCTTATGGTCAGGTGCGTTCTATGGAGTGAAAAATACCTCTGCGTGAAGAAGCTGCGGATCGTGTGAAATAGGGCCCATCTGAACTTTTCAAAAGATATCACCTCAGAAGAAAAGGCATTTTGCTTTGGCTCCCCACATGAAAATGAGGCGTTAGAAATTGCTGCGTGGAGACTTCGCTATCTCAAAAACAGATGTGTGAATCATGCCCACATCACTTAAAAGTCTGTAATAATACAGCCCGATGTGACATCAAAATAACCTTAGTCTTATTATGTGGATTTTGTCACACTGTAGGCTTGAAAGAAAATAGGCATAATGATCAGAGAGATATGGCTCAGAGTATAAGTGGCTGTGTTATAGAGATAAGGTAGATTTCCAGTGCACATTTATACACTTTACAATCTCATTTATTGAAGTGCTTAAGGGACTTTTGAAACGTTTGGATAATGGGAAATTTGTATAAATAGGAATTCTTAATTAGGGTTACAATGACAGGAGGCCATATGGAGAGAGTACAGGGTGTGAACGGTTACGTTTAGGAGCTTCAGATCACAAAGGTTAGCAAAACTAAGATTAGACTGCATCTAGCTATACTGTATAAATCTTTGGGTGCTTAGGTTATGAAATATTTGGTTGGATCCAGACAGCTACGCTAAGAGTAGACCCATGACAAAGTTTGAATCTGACTTATTCACTATGGCAGGCATGCTTCTGGGACCACAGTTCCCATCATCCTTGACGACTAGCCCTGTTGGCTGGAGATGATAGGGGCTGGAGTCCCACAACGTATGGAGATCCACCCCTTTAAAAATATTTATGGCATATGTCATCTTGGTGTTTGTTTTGCTTTGTCCGCATTCTGGCACAACGAAACAGGCATGGGATCATACTTGTTATGTACTGAAGTTCTCACCCTGGGTCTGCAGGGGGATACTGTAGATAGTTTTCACTCAGGTCCACATATGCAAATAAGGAATTGAAAATGACATTCAGTGATTGGATAGTTACAGAAAGTTGTTACTGTTGCCTTGTAGTTGAGCTCTATATAAGCAGGTTGGCTGAACCCTTCAGTTCAGTTCAGTTCTGTTCTGGCCTGTGAATAAACAAGAGCTGTTTGAAGAATTGCTGTGTCGTCTGATATGTTCACCCACAACTTAACAATACTGTTTCTGTCTTGTTTGCATAGTCAGGAGTACAGGGAAGTTTTTTTCCCCCTTTTAAAAAAGAAGAGAACATTTAGGTGACAGCTTCTAGCACTCTTAGTTCAGAATGACTATGCTAAACTGGATGTGTACTGGGAAATCAAGGGGAGGGGAGCTTGTCACAGCAGGAGGGGGATACCCCCAGAGTTCTTCAGCAGCCTACCTCATTTCTGCCTCTTCACCCCCTCCTTTCCAGCCTTTGCTCCTGCCTCTGATTCTGGATTGCTGTGTGCCACAGCCTCTTCCTGCTCACTAAACGCTGTTACCTCTTCAGCTTCCAAAACCTCCTCCTACCAGTCTGCTCCCTCTTCTCCCTCTGACCACTCATCGCCATCCCACCACCAGCCCCTGGCTCTGGGCCTTCTTCCCTTGCGGGTTCCCCAGCTGGTGTCTCCCACCACTCTTTTGTATCCAGCTAGTTATCCTTCAAAGTTTGCCCTTCTCTGGATTTTGCAATGGAGTTCTCCAGACCAGCGGAGTGTACCAAAAATGAATATACTGTGGTGCAGTGTGCATAAAATCACACATATTGGTGAAAATAACATAGCAAAATTGCTTTTCAAAAATCCCCACATTAGGCAAAATTGCACATAAATGTGTGTTAGGAGACTTTTGCTCTAAAGCGCTGGTGAACCTTTCACACTGTGAACACAGTGGGTCTTGCCTCTGAAGAGACACAGCATAGAATTGTGTTGCAAACATAGCTTTCATGTTTGGGCTACCTATTGGCCAAGGCTAAAATCCTATACACACTTACCTGGGAGTAAGCCCCCCTGAGCCAAATGGGACTTACTTCTGAGTAGAAATGCATATAATTGTGCTGCAGGATGATATACTTTTGACAGTGACAGCACAATTGTAGGCATAGCTAATCAAAGGTAAATCCCAATGGAACTTACTGGTAAATGTTTCTAGGATTGTAGCTGAACTCTTTGTGCAAAACAGAGCAAAGGGACAAGCGCATGCTATGCAAGAGGTTTTGCTTTCTAAAAACACATGCATTAGACTCAGCAGCTGAACTATTGATAGTGTCATCTTTCAAGGTTTCTCCCATAAAATCCTTACCCCTGCTGAAGGCCACCATCACATATGTCTAAATGTTTTGACAATGTTTTTTCCAGTATCACTTTGTATTTACACTATTCGGAGCTCCGATGTGTTACAGAAGCGAAGCCTTGAGGGCAAAGGATAGGGTATATGATCTAAGAAAACAAGGCGTGTCTTTCTTCAAGTCACATTTCTTTACTGTAAATATGGTATGATTTTGTTGTCATTGCTGTTGCCAGCACCGGAAAAGGCTTTTTGATGAATCTCAGGGATATCCAATCCACTGCTGATAAAAATAGAGTTGAGATCAATCAGGTGATCAATTTAAGCAAAAGTTCAATCTTTTGTTGGCTATGCTGCCAAGATGATGGGCTTTTAGTTTCAAGGCAGTTCTGCCTGCTTTTACAGCTGAGGTTCAAAAAAACAAATCTTTAGCCTCCTTGATGAATTTTAAGGCAGTACTGTTAAGTATCACCTTGTGAAATTCAGTACTTTTAAACCTTCTAAGCCCCA
Organism: Podarcis liolepis; assembly: GCF_965112155.1. NCBI lineage: Eukaryota > Metazoa > Chordata > Lepidosauria > Squamata > Lacertidae > Podarcis > Podarcis liolepis. The sequence continues at coordinate 38,361,726 of NC_139565.1, forward strand.
TAAGTGGGCATTTTGTTTTTTTTTAAAGGAAAGGAAAGGAAATGTAGGTTTGGGTCCAAAACTGACCTGCACCTTGGTGGTCACACATCAGTTGGATGCACACAAAATAGTAAACACTTTTAGGGATTTTACTACATCTCACTGTATTCTCTCATTAACAGGTGCCCATCTCACAGTGGTCTACAAAAGACACTAGACCATTTCACTGCTAGACTAGCTGAGGTATTAAATGCATGGCTGTATTTGTATAGCTTTAAGTTTGTTAACCATTCTATACAAATTAGCATATTTTCCACATTGGAACACAGCTCTGACACATGAGCCCTCATCCACCCCAATCCATTGAGAAATGGAAGAAGGCTTCGATGTGCAGATAAACTAGATGCAGCTCAGTTTATTTTTTATTTATAAAAATATTTATATACTGCTATGTCGTAAGGAAGAAATCAAAGTGGTTTTACAGCAATAAAACCATGCAATAAAAAAGCATATTAAAAAGTTATAAACAGTGGGAAAGGCTATTGCTCAATCAGTGCTCTTAGCTTTGAAAGATCCAGTTGCTTGTTTTTTTGGGATCCCGTCATCTTTGAATACCTGGTTAGTACTGTCAGATATGACAGCGCTGATCATCTGCTGGTTAGGGTATAAAGGTACAGGTCCTTACACACAGTAGCACAAACAGAATATGTTCCTGTACATGGGAACATATTTGGATCAGGGGCTTCATCTTATAGGAGCTTCGCATGGACTCAACTTGTCAGTGATCACAAGCTACACTCTGAGATTCTGATACAGTCAGTTTAATCCGTTTCTGGATCTGCTCTGCATTTGTGCTGATTATATTTTTATGTTCTTGTTCTCATTATGAAGTAAACAATAACACTGATGGGATATCTCCCTAATTTCCTCCTAATAGAGTTGAAACATAAAAGTACTTTGCAGTGGTAATGCTGCCCATTTCAATTATAGATGGCAATTTTGTTCTGTGTTTTAAGCTCTTCTCTGCTGGCTGGAATGAGTCATAAGGTATAAATACTAGAATACCTGTCAAAAGTGTTTTTTCCCCTTAAATACAAAAATGACAGTAAAACATAACAAATCCTGAGTAATTCTGGTCTTTCATCCCTTCTTTAAGTCCTCACTTCTATGCCATGGAAACATATAAGTGAGGACATAGAATGTAGAAATGAAACATAGAAATGAAGGTATGGAAGATTATTATTATTATTATTATTATTATTATTATTATTATTATTATTATTATTTTAAAAAAGTGCTTCTTCAGGCATTTAATATGTATGAGAGAAATATTATTTATTTTTATTATTTTTAATAGAATGTTTTTCCACATCAGCCCAATCTCTGAGTGGTGTGAGAGTCCAGGGATCCCAGGCACTTAGCCAGTGTTCACCTGACTGAAGAGAAACATTTTTGCCTGCACCTAAGATATGTAATGAAGGCGGCAGGTGAACCTTGCTGGGGAGTTCATACCACAAACAGGGAGCTACCACAGAACAGGCCCGTTCTCATGTTGCCAACCTCTGGACACGAGTCCTGGTTTTTGAAATAAAAATGTTGGACAGTATGGAAGTGTGGTTTGAGGAGGAAAGAGGGCGCAAGGGTCCCACTGGAACCCTGTGCCCAACGGTCCCCCTAAACCTGGAGCTGGCCCTGTCAAAGCATCTCCTTCTGCTGTGAATGGTCTTTATACTAATCTTGTACTGTATATATTTGGGGTGTTTATAGAAATGCCACAGATTAGGGTTGCTGGATACTGGTGTATGGCAGCCCTACCTCTTGCATTTCACGGTCCTTTGGCTCCAATGTTTATAATTCTTCGCCTCTGTGCCCATAGATGTACACATGTGTATGTACCCATGCACAATCTGCTAACTGAGGATAGCACTCTGCGTGCTGAATGATGCTGTGGGCTCTGGTCCAAGAAAGTGTATGCCACAAGAAATATGTTGCCCTTAAGGTGTCATAACACTGTTTGTGTGTGTGTTTTAGTGAATAAGTAAGTCTGTGGCTGCACTGCAGTTACCTAAGAAACAGCAAACACAAATCTAAGCAAAAACTGTAAGCAAATATCATGTCTTCCTTTTACATCATCCTTTCCAAGGGAGAGCTTAAATAAGGCCCTCACTTCAAAGGACTGTAGGCAAAATTAATCACAGCATAGACACATCCAGAAGAGTTGCATGTGCCAGGGAACAGGTGATAGACCCTTTCGTGGTTAGGAGGACATTCCAACAAGCAGCGAGGCTGGGAAAGAATGCAAAACAATTGCATGGCAATTTTAATATTTTTCTTTTTAGCTTTGAAGAAAGTTTTGCTGCTTTTTTTTTTGGTCTCACGTATATTAATCCGTGTGCCAAAATTCACCTCTCTTTTTCATGAATCTGGCCAGAATTATTTGACACGCCATAAATTTTAGTTTGGAAATTTGGTGATGCAATGTTGTTTGGTCACTTCAGAAACATCTGTTGTAGCTTCAGAGGTACAGGGGAGAAATGTCTGTAGTGTAGCCTTTGACAACTCGGTGCCCCTCCAGACGT